>NC_079137.1:26461233-26763145 GCF_945859705.1 Episyrphus balteatus | reverse complement strand
GAAGGTACCTTAATTTATGGTTCAACTGTACTAAAAGTACGAAAATAATTCAGAAATGTTTTTCTTCCACATTCGTGTTTTGAGTAGAACTCGCCTGGTGCCCTTCACTTAAAAAAAAATTTTGAAGTTTCCATTACATCAATGTTTCCAAGAGCGATGTTTTATCATTATTTTTTTGCGGAAACATCAAACCATAAATATTTTTTTCTATAAAAAAGTACGGAGTAAAAATAGTATAATTATATGTTTAATACGCATTTTAAGAAATGTGATCTCTGAAAGCAAATGTTAGCTTTAAAAAGAAAAAAATGTACAAATTAAAAAATACATAATTATGTTTAGGGTGAAATAAATTTCCTCCACACAGGCTTGTTACAAAGAAAAGCGTATATCTTCTTTAACCAAAATATCAAATTAAGTAAGTTCATGAAGCCCCCCCCCCCTAGCTCCGCCACTAACGGTACCTTGTTCGTTGCATTCTCATGTATGTAGGTAGAATGCCATTCAAAAATAAAAATTAACTTACCTACATATTTAAAAACAAATCAATCATTATGTCAGAGATTAAAACAATGGAAATAGATACCTGCCTGCTACCTAGGAATTAATGAATACATATCTTTTATCTGAACCTATATCTTACCTACTTTTCCTATCTAAAGAGATAATTTTTAATTGCGATATAGGTAATGTATACAATACATATATATCAAGTTATGCATTCGTAAAAAAAAAAAGTTGAGATAACAATCAGGCATGACATTCCAATGATAGAAAAAGCCAAAAATGTGGGTCCCGGAAGTCCGTCTGTCAGTCTGTCAGTCTGTCAGTCTGTCAGTCTGTCAGTCTGTCAGTCTGTCAGTCTGTCAGTCTGTCAGTCTGTCAGTCTGTCAGTCTGTCAGTCTGTCAGTCTGTCAGTCTGTCAGTCTGTCAGTCTGTCAGTCTGTCAGTCTGTCAGTCTGTCAGTCTGTCAGTCTGTCAGTCTGTCAGTCTGTCAGTCTGTCAGTCTGTCAGTCTGTCAGTCTGTCAGTCTGTCAGTCTGTCAGTCTGTCAGTCTGTCAGTCTGTCAGTCTGTCAGTCTGTCAGTCTGTTAGTCTGTCAGTCTGTCAGTCTGTCAGTCTGTCAGTCTGTCAGTCTGTCAGTCTGTCAGTCTGTCAGTCTGTCAGTCTGTCAGTCTGTCAGTCTGTCAGTCTGTCAGTCTGTCAGTCTGTCAGTCTGTCAGTCTGTCAGTCTGTCAGTCTGTCAGTCTGTCAGTCTGTCAGTCTGTCAGTCTGTCAGTCTGTCAGTCTGTCAGTCTGTCAGTCTGTCAGTCTGTCAGTCTGTCAGTTTGTCAGTCTGTCAGTCTGTCAGTCTGTCAGTCTGTCAGTCTGTCAGTCTGTCAGTCTGTCAGTCTGTCAGTCTGTCAGTCTGTCAGTCTGTCAGTCTGTCGGTCTGTCGGTCTGTCAGTCTGTCAGTCTGTCAGTCTGTCAGTCTGTCAGTCTGTCAGTCTGTCAGTCTGTCAGTCTGTCAGTCTGTCAGTCTGTCAGTCTGTCAGTCTGTCAGTCTGTCAGTCTGTCAGTCTGTCAGTCTGTCAGTCTGTCAGTCTGTCAGTCTGTCAGTCTGTCAGTCTGTCAGTCTGTCAGTCTGTCAGTCTGTCAGTCTGTCAGTCTGTCAGTCTGTCAGTCTGTCAGTCTGTCAGTCTGTCAGTCTGTCAGTCTGTCAGTCTGTCAGTCTGTCAGTCTGCCAGTCTGCCAGTCTGCCAGTCTGCCAGTCTGTCAGTCTGTCAGTCTGTCAGTCTGTCAGTCTGTCAGTCTGTCAGTCTGTCAGTCTGTCAGTCTGTCAGTCTGTCAGTCTGTCAGTCTGTCAGTCTGTCAGTCTGTCAGTCTGTCAGTCTGTCAGTCTGTCAGTCTGTCAGCATGTTGCGTTATTTGAAGACTTTCCAGAGGGGTTTTTTTGGTATTAAGTTTTTGGACTTGTCATATAACGATTTTAGTAAAGTTGAAATTTCTCAAAAACGGCTCCAACGATTTTGTTAAAAAAAAATCAAGTATAAGTTTTAAGACAGGGTCTATCTATAAATGAAAAAAAAAAATTTGAAAATCATTGGTAACGGTACTTGCTATAGAACCGTTTTTTTTTTAAATCCGATTTTCTCCGAAACTACTAATTTGATTTCAACGAATTTTTTTTTTAAGCATTAACATAATTTTCATAAATGTAAATCAAAAATAAAATTTTGAAAAACGACTTTTATGTTTTCTATTATTTTTGTTATCATATTCATGTATACCTAATAATAATTACGTTTACTAAATTTCTATAAAAAAAGTTCGTATAAATTCTAGCAACTTGATCACTAAGAGCAAGTTCGTGCGACCCAGTCGTGTTTTGTGGTACTTTTGAAGTTTATCAATTTAAGGTTGTGTAGCTTGTAGTGAATGTGTGATATATCATATGAAAGATAATATTATTAGCATGATCAATAAATTTAAATCAAATTTTGATCTATTTTATTTCAAAACGTGATGAAAAAAGAACTTTATTTTACCGTTATCTCAAAATTGTTAACACGAAATTGATTGAAAATTTGAACAAATATAGTCCAGAGTCCTACCTATTTATAAAATTTACAGAATAAATTTCATTTATTCATCTTTTAGAGAAAAAAAGTTATAATAAAAAACGGTTAAAAACGGCCAAAAAACTTAAGACAAAGAAACTTGTTTTTCCAGTTATTCAGTCAAAAATCATTTTAAATAGAAGTTTTTGCACATGCATGCGCATTAGGGTGTCTGTTATTTCCCAAAGTGATTTTTTCGGGGAGACACCCCCTAGATCGAAAGTTTAGGGCATAAATAAGGGTAATTTAGCAAAAAAAAAAATTTTTCGAGGTCATTAACCCGTGCCTCTAGGGCAACGGTTCTCAACCTTTCCGAGTATGCGGACCCCTATCAAAAATAAATTTAATTTATTATTATGTGTAAGAATCTTGCCTATTGGGCCGGAGTGACATTGAATTGTGAAAAAATTAAATTGAAAAATAAAAAAAAACATACCCCCCGCAAAAGTTGCATTGGATCCAAAAAAAGTATAAAAAGATTTTTTTTAACTTTTAAAATGACCGCTAAGGGTCGCGGTTACGAATTCGCTTTAAAAATTGAAAAAAAAAACAAATTGGCTTTTAAAACACATACTTGCTTTTTTTTATATTTAGGTAATGAATTTTGCATTTTGTTTTTTATTTTTTTATTAATTTATGCATTTATTCTTCTCTAAAAAGGCTCCATTAGTTATTACTTATTGCAATTAAAACCTGAAAAAATGAGCCTAAAAAACAAACGATAGGTCAGGGCTTATGGAGTAAAAATATTTTTTGATTATTATTTTTCAGTTTAAAACTTTAGTTTACTTCCTTAATATAATTTATATAATTCTTTTTAGTACCAACTCTAAAGTTTTTAAATACAATGCAAGAAAAATTTCATTTTTGCATTGCAATGCGCGACCTCTAGCGGTGGGAAAATATATTTAAAAAAAAAACAATGAGTTTAGCAGGGGGTAGAATTTTGAATTTACAGAAAATTAGTTTTCGCTCTAGCAGCAAGACAGCAAGCCCATATGTCATTACATAATAGAAAAGCACTTCGTGATCTTTTAGTAATTAAAATTAGATTCATGCACCTTTTATGCTTTTATTGAGAGGGGTAAGAAAATGCAATACAAGGAAATTAGTTAAAAAGATAAAAAGAACAAAGTTTGTTGATCTTCACATTAGAATAATGTTAAATACGTTTTTCTGATGCTTTATGGAAAAGCTGACGCGGACTCCCTGAAATTTTTTGCGGACCCCCAGGGGTCCGCGGACCACAGGTTGAGAACCGATGCTCTAGGGTCATACTTTCCCCATACAAATTTGTATGGGAAATTTTTAACTCATACATACAATTTTTTTTCTCTCGAGTTAAATCATCTTTTTTTTTTAATGTTTGATAATTCTGGTTGGAAAACAGTTACTTTAAAAGATCACATTCAAAATTTCCCGTTAAAATTTTTTATATTTTATTTCGGTTTTTGAAATTATTAGCTGTTTTCGTAGTTCTTGCTTTTACGTTTTATTTAATTTTTCTCAAAGTACACCTCCTATCATTGGTTTTTAAATATTTTCAAGTATTGCATTCAAAAATGTGTGTATAAATCAAAAAATTTAATTTTTTAAATTTTTATTTGAAATTTTTGCCGTTTTTATACGTTTAAATTTATTTTTTTCCGAAAATTAAAAAAATATTTTACTGGAAAATTTTGAATTTGATCTTTTAAAGTAACTGTTTTCCAACCAGAATTATCAAACATTTTAAAAAAAGATGTTTTAACTCGAGAGAAAAAAAATTTTATGTATGAGTTAAAAATTTCCCATACAAATTTGTATGGGGAAAGTATGACCCTATGGGCACGGGTTAATGACCTCCAAAAATTTTTTTTGCTAAATTCCCCTTATTTAGGCCCTAAACTTTCGATCAAGGGGGTGTCTCCCCCGAAAACATCACTTTGGGAAATAACGGACACCCTAATGCGCATAACCAAAACCTAGTGTTCTTAAAATACCCCTAAAAAAGTAGGTGTTTTTCAAAAATAGATATTTCTAAACGCAGAGACTAAGAAAAAATTGAAATTTATTCCACACTGCTAAAAATTTCAGACCATTGAATAAGAAGTGCAGGAAGGGGTGTATATCACACCCATAGAGTTGGTGAGTGAAGCCACAAACAAATTAAAAAAAAAAAATTTATATAAACTGTCAAAAATTTTATATAATCTGTCAAATTTCGAGCTCGTTTTCCAGGAGCGAACTCACTCTTATTGGTGATGACAAGGCGATGCAATCATTGACCGCCAATGTTTCAGCTAATCTTAATGAATTTAAAACAATTTTCAGTCTGTTTTTATTTTAGGAAAAAAAACAGTTTAAAATTCGTATATACTGAAAAATAGCACTTATACGGAAGTCTCTCACGAGACCAGTTACATTTCTGTTGGCTCCCCTTGAGTGAACAATATATCTGCACTCCGACCCTTTACCAATACATGTGCATCTGTACAACTCACACTAATAAAAAGCGGCTTCACTTATTTGGATAAACACCCCTTCCTGTACTTCTTATTCAATGTTTCAGACGGACAGGCGAAAATGGCGTCACTCTTTCATGGATGCTGCTATGGTTCATCGATTTATAAGACGTTATCACGTCAAAAACCGCTGCACTTATTGAATAGACAACTCATCATACAAATTATGTATAAATTATTTTATTGTATAGATAAATGAGATTATTTTAATTTAAGACTTAACATTTTAAAATAAGATCAACAAATTATTGTGCACTCAGTGAAATAATTAATAAGAAATTTAATCATCTTTCAAAATTCTTGCTATTTTGGTTCAGTATTACAATATCCTCTTCGTCTTCACAGCTGTTTTCTTCATCATCGCTATTAAAAACTGGCAAATCTTCATCATAATATGGTTTCAAAGTCATATTTTCTGAAATTAAAAGCAAAACAAATACATTCATCATAGCCCAGTCATTTTAGTCATTTTTAAGCCCAATCTGCGGAAAAATTCCTACTGGGCTGAATTTTGGTATACAGCTTAATGACGGCTTTGTTATGAAGATGTGAAAAATCGACATTGATATCGTGTCCGCGTTAAGAGTTATAGGGGTCAAAAGGTCACAAAAACTGGTTTTTCACGATTTTCAGCAAAACGGTAAGTCTCATCAAAAAATTTTCAATGCAAGAATTGTAGACCAGATTATTATATATATAAAGTGTCATGACACTTTTTTTCCTAAGACCCACCGTTTCTTAGGTATAACGATTCAAAAAGTTGAAGTTTAGTTGTAATCGTCATAATCCTATTCCTGAAAAAAAAACTCCTAAATCTATAGAAACCTAGGTGGCCAACTTTCTTTAAAATATTCTGGTATAAGGAGAATATTTTTAAGAAAGATGGCCACCTAGGTTTCTATAGATTTATTTTATACCACAGGTGTTTAAAATTTTTCATAAAATACCTTTTTTACATTTTGCATCAAAAAACAGATTTCAAAATTTTTTTTACGAAAATGTGCAATAGCTATGAAATTTTTAAAGTGTTTATGTACTCATCCAATTATTGTAGAAAATTATAAAAAAAAAGAAATAAATAAAATTCATTCATTCGTGGTTGTAGTGAAAGAAAACATAAGATGATAAAATTTAAAATACACTGAACGAAAAAAAGTCCATATTTTATGAACTGGTTGCGATAGAACTTTTTTCTATCTGTTTTAAGAACAATCATAAGTGTAGCTATAAGCCGTTTTAGGGTTGTTCATTCTCTATTGCACACCCTGTATATTTTCAGACATATTCTAAACAAAAATTCCCAGGGAAATGGTTTCGGGAGAAGGGCCCCAATCGGAAAAATGGTGAAAATTTCCATTTTTTTTTGGTTTCCCCATATTCTTAACAGTTGAGGAACGAAATTCAAGCTAAAAAAATAATGAAATTTCAGGAACTTTTCAGTTAGGAGTTTTTTTTTCAGGAATAGGATTATGACGATTACAACTAAACTTCAACTTTTTGAATCGTTATACCTAAGAAACGGTAGGTCTTAGGAAAAAAAGTGTCATGCCACTTTTTATATATAATAATCTGGTCTACAATTCTTGCATTGAAAATTTTTTGATAAGACTTACCGTTTTGCTGAAAATCGTGAAAAACCAGTTTTTGTGACCTTTTGACCCCTATAACTCTTAACGCGGACACGATATCAATGTCGATTTTTCACATCTTCATAATAAAGCCATCATTAAGCTGTATACCAAAATTCAGCCTAGTAGGAATTTTTCCGCAGATAAAACCTAAAATTACTGGACTATCAAAAACAAATTTAAATAACACAAAAATGTGTAATACGAACTTTTCACTGGAGAGCGGAAGAGTTCAGTTTCAGCGTCGTCGTCATCTTCAAATAGTTCCTTCGCGTTTTGCGGAAGAAGTGAGAAATTGTAGTACCTTTTAACACGATTCTTTCTCGAATGCATGCATTGAATTAGAAACGAACAAGCGATCACGGCAAATATCAGCACCAATCCAGCTATTGAGACAAATATTAAGCGTGGTATACCCATAACGCGTTCATCTTTTTTCAAACGGAAAACTGTGATGTTATTTTTCTCCCTTACTGGTACGATTTGTGAATAAGAGAAATGGCCAGGCGCCACAACATCAACTTTAAAACTACCTAATGGAACGTTGCGCAGACTGTACTCTCCTTCGCTGTTAGTGAAATTTGTATATGATGCTTTATTGTTAATTTTTGTATAAATTTTGGCATGCTTTATTGGGCGATTGTCTAAATCCAACACAAATCCTTTAAAGAAAGAAAAAAAAAATATTTTAGTAGCTGAAATAAGAGTTCGTCATCACTTATACATATAATTCTCTTGTTTACTGAGATGACCAAAAGATACTCAACAAAACTCAATTCGATTTAAAAAAAAGGTCACTGTGGCGTATGTGTAACTCTTTAAATCAATTTTTGTTGGTTATGAAAAATTGTTCTTGCGCTGGAAAATCTGCATCATAATTTTCTTCAATTAACTTAACTACTTAACTTTTGTGGACCATTTTCTGATTATGACATTAACATCAAAGTTCGTTTTGCTACAACTGTTGTGGGAATAAAAGTGATTCGAATTGAAATAGAGTGTGTTGTATTTGAATGGAAATAAAAAAAGAAATTGATTAAAAACACAATAAGTTTTACAGGTTCGCCGTAAACTGAACTAAATTGTTTTAAAACTGTTTTTCTTTCATCGAATAAGGTATCAAGTGTCTGTCAGTCTGTCTACGAAATAGAAAGAAAGTTAGGCCTAAAAACTCCTGGTACAAGCAAATGCAAAACCACCAGCATTCAGTTGGCCTTAGAAATGGAACAATACAAAACCGGGAGGCTTGCCGCCGATTTCTGAGGTCAACCCGGCGAACCCCACAGGCGGATCACTAGTGTGAAGCAGTTACGTGGGATAGTTATGATCCCCTCGACATCGAGATCATAACAGCGCCGAGAAAAAGGAAGAAGAAGAAGAAGAATAAGGTATCAAGTGTCAGAAGCTGAAGCTGAAGCTTTCCTTTCTTTAAGTTGTATTTAAAACGACTTCTTTGCAGTTAGTATGCTTACCAAAATTAAGTTAAGATTTATCTTCGGCACAAAAGCGAAAATTACAGAACAAACATGATGAACAGACATAAAAGTATTCAAGCACTTTACAGCCAAAGGTCCTACACAGAGAAAAATATGTCCACCTAAAAACTAACACATTGCCATATTGTTTTACTGCCCATATGTTTTATGAGGAAATCTTATTAAAAGCAACGATTAATAAGATTTGATTAAAAGGTTATTTTTTTTTTGCAACTTGGCACTAGAACAAAAATCGCGATCAATATTTTCATAGCGGGTTAGTTCAGGTGGTAGGGTGTGCGACTAATGATTTGAAGTCTCCAGTTCGATTTCCGGCCTGATCGTCGTTTTTTTTTTTTTTCTTTTCAAAACCCTACAAGTGCAGATTTTAAAACAATAAGGAAACCCCGATTGTTTTAATAAGGTTTCCTTTTTGTTCTATTTTATGTGGTCTATTTTTCTCTGTGTAGGCCTCACTCGTAAAATTAATGGGGCGTATTAATTTACAATTTTTAATCTGCTTTTAAGAAAAACACGAGTCAAAGAAAGGAAAAAATTTGTAACAGGCTGAATTCCGGTATACAGTTTGGTGTTAGGGTGGTATACAATCTGTGAAAAGTCCTGAAGTTAACTCTGTCCGCTGGTCCCATTATTAGGGGTCAAAGTTCACAACATTTTTTATTTTAAAAACGGTAGGTTTTAATTTGATGTTCTGGAATTCCTATAGTAAGTTATCTCAAAACGACCGAGAAGTAAATTTTTTTAAACATAAACATTGTATTCTTACAGGTATTATTCCCAGAAGATTTAAAACAAAATGAAGTGAATAATTATATAGGCCAAATTCTCTACTTTCTGTAGGTATTTTCGAAGATATTTGAAAAGGCAGTAAAAAACAGTTTAATGGATTATTTAGAGAAAATTAAGTTTTTTTTAGTGTATCTCAGTTGGACTTTGGCGCTGATTTTTCTGAAATTTCTGTTTAAATATTTATGAAGATTTTAAGAACAATTTAGCGCAGTTCTTTTTTGTTAGATGGTGCAGGCTAGGATACGAACTCAGACCTCTGGCATCATAATCCATAGCACATTACACCATGAGGAATTGATCATAGTGTAAGATAACGGAAAAACAGACTGTACATTAGGGTGCTTTAAAAAATTTGTTTTATAATTTTTTCAACTCTTACCCTCCAAATTGTTAAGTGATTGACTTTTAGTTTCCTATGCATTAACATAGGAATGTTGTTTTTTTTATATTTATTTATTACTGAAGAGAATACATTTCTACTATGATTAAAAGAGAAAAAATATTTTTTAAATTCGGTTTTTTTGCTTGTAAATGATCAACGGTCACTGTGGCGTATGTGTAATTTTTTAAAGAAATTTTTGTTGGTTATGAAAAAATTCTACAGATCTGCATCTTTAAAATAGGTAAAAAACGAATAAAATTTTATTCAATTAAAACGTATAAACTAATTTGGGTGGTTGTAAAACCAATTTAACAAGTTTCACGGTTTTTTTTTTTCAAAATAGATATTTAAAAATTCTGTGAAGGTGAAACTGATCCATTAAAATATTTTGTAGCTATAGTTAAACATGGCATTTTAACGCTAATTGAAAGCTCAACTAAGAATGCTAATATCATTTTTTTTTTAGTGCATAAATTCTTAAAACGAAATAAACGATTCAAAAAATCTTGATCAAAATGAATTTTCTAACTTACCGGAAATGCTACCGAGTCTGTCCATATTTAGTTCACTCACTTCGGCTTTGCCTCCAACCATGTTATTTGGGCTTAGTGATACTACCTCAAGGTCAACTAACTGATCTTTAACAACGTTCACACGAAGCGTTTTTGTGTCATAGCCCTCGCAATAGATTTCTAGATCATATTCACTTGGAGCAAGTATTATCTTAATTTGAGCAAGGTTTTTGCTAACGTTATAGATTTTGTCAGATTCTTTTATTTTAACGAAGGCATTACGCAAAGGTTCACCTCTCTCTGATTGAACACGTGCTTTTATACCAACATCAATTAAATGCATAAAATTCATTATTCTCTCAATATTTTCCCTCCACACAGATGCCAGTTGATCTTGGGTGGGCATTCGACAGCATGAAATGCCAAGACTTAATAATGGTACATTATACATTTTATAGAAAAGATTCGTTATTCGTTGGGTGTATTCTTCTTGAGCTGTACGTGTTGATGTTAACGGGCATTCTGGTCGCAAGTAAGGTATTTCCGTTTTTTCTATCACTCTTGCAACGTTTTCATACAGCGGCTGTTGTGGGTACCTTTAAAAAATATATAACAAGATATGTAGATGCTCAAATTTATTAAAGATAAGTTCTTACATTAACTCATAATTTCCTGCCGTAAAGGACAAAATTAAATCAAATTGCTCTCTTGCTAGCATTTGAAGGAATGCATCCCTTCGTTTTTCTGATTCTGGGTCGAGAATTCTCTCTGCTAGTTCATGACCTATGACAGGGTCGCATACAGTTTTGCTGAAATTGAAAAATTACAGACTCGATATAAAACGTATCTAAAGTTCAGCCAAATCCAGTTTTTAGCTGATAAATAACCACTTTTGTTTTTACTTTAACTGAGAAATCAAATAGATTCTAATTCTTTTATCTGAGAAACAAGAATAAGTATCTGTGAGATTTCAGAAACTTGAACTTGCTATTCCAATTGAAACTTACTTGTTTTGAAAAATAGTAAAAGTTTCTTCGAAATTTTCCATAATTGGCAGTAAATGAACAACGCTGTTATTTAAGATCTTTAAAATCGGTGGTTCTTGGATGCGAAATCCTTCAACTAAATGTCTTCCCAAATTTAACACCATTTCTCTGCCCATAGGTGAAGTTGCATCGAATAAAGAACTTATAATAAGGATCTTATATTTTGTTTCTTCTGGTGAACCGATCTATTTGTGACGAACTATTATTTGCTCGAAAACAATATAATTATATACAAAAGAGGGGTAAAACTATTGGATCCTCTTATTTTATTTACTGTTCGGTTTGATTTGGATTTTTTTTTATGAAAATAAATTTGCCGAAATATTCAAGATGGTTTATAGTTATAACCCCTCTCATCATTTTACCTCATTGCTAATTTTAAGGGATTGAAAATCATACTCGGAATGCTCCACGCTTACAATGCCAACATTTTTGCTTTCTAACTCTGCCATTTGTCTTTTTATTTCTCGATTGGTATGATACCGAGTGTGAACAACATTTTCTATGATTCTAAAATCATGAGCTGAAGCCCAATGTTGAGGGTCATCTCGCATCAGAGCTATATCAAGCTGTAATCCACAGGGTCCATCATCCGGAATATTAAATTCTTGGTGGTGTATTTCAAAACTGTGAAAAAATAAGTTTTTGATTTGAAGACATTCAAAAAAAATGAATTTTACCCATCAGCTATGATAGTAAAGTTGTGTTTTCCTCGCGTGACCAACTTCCAATAGTCACCTTGTAACGCACTGTATGAAGTGTGACTTGCATTATCAAGTGATATTATAGCTCCTGAAATTGGAGTACCTATTGAACTTCGTATATACCCATGCACTGCACATTGAACTTGTTCGATAAACTGAAGTAGTGGTTCTCGATTGTCTTCCCAATACTTTGGTAGTTCTGATTCCATTGGAAATTTGTCACAACCCAATTCGAGAGTTATTTCAAGCACACCAGCGTGAACATAATTCCAATCCTGCATTCCTCCGGTCACGCTATACCATTGGGCGCCATTTGTAATGCCATCTGGAAAAATTTCACTTTTAAAAAGTGGACATGGTTTGCCCAAGTGCATTGTTGGATGTGCCTAAAACATATAACAAACAGTAAACAAAAATATTTATTTATAATAAATTGGTTTTACGCTTACATGGGAATAAACTTTAGCCAAATGTTGAAACAGCTTGTTGTCATCGGTGGGATTTGCCTTTCGGCCTGCCATTCCAATCCTTAATTTATTGATTTGATCTTGAAAATCATAAGAATTATCATCGAATGGATAGTTAGCAACGAGAGAGCCGCCATGAAGATTTGCCGATAATACAAATGGTAATGAAAGTGTCCAATTCATGACCGCTTTTACTTCTGGCTCCTGTTTTTGATTAAAAGTATCAGTACCATACTGATCAGGAAAGTTTCTATTTAAGTCGACATCATGAATATTCGCTCGGCCAACAGCGCTTATCTTATCACCTAAGAATCATTTTGAATGTTATTACCTAGCAACTATGATATACAAATACATACATATATTATCATCAACAATATATGTATGTAGAACGGGAGCACAAAAGAATTTTCTTACTTCAAGGATCAAAATATTGGTTTCAGGTGAATACTTTATATTCATGCTTAAAATGTTATCCTGTCTATTAATTTGATGTATTTTATTTATAGTTTTGTATACTCCCATAATTTTACCTATAATTATTTTCCCATAATTGTGTATTATTGTAATCTACCCCTAATCTTCTAAGCTTAAAGGCTTGACCACACCGAAGAGGTATGCGGTAGTGGTACGGGTAATTGAATTGTATGAAAACAATTTCAAACTGGAACTTCAACGTTCATGTGTGGAACTCTATTCATACAGTTACCTGTACTCCTACCTAATACCTTTCCGGTGGTGTGGTCAAGCCATAAGGTTCACAGTTCTTTGCTTGATTAATGTGAAATGAAATCGGTTAACGCGAAAGTCGATAATTGATAATCAAAATCGACGATTTTTGAAGCAAAATTATCATTATTTGACTATTAACTATCGACTATCTCGTTAGCCGATTTCGCCCTTGGTATTAATCATGTGATTAAAAATAAGTAAGCACTAAGTTTTGTGTGGTAAAGCCTAATACACAGATGTCGTTAAATCGTAGCTGTCATTTTGGGTTGGGCTGATAAATCTACTCTATAATGGCGTTTTTAATTGGCAATCCGGAATTGTTCTTCGATTCGGAATCCCAATTGAACAGTTTTTTTTATTCCGAAGAATCTGAAGTTTGGTGTGAATGTATTGGTTGAGTTTGAGATGTGTCACATATATGTGTAAACGCGCCAAATTCCATTTGTTTTTGTTTTTTGGTCAAGTGTGACATCTCACATTTAAATCTATGAATGTGTGAGTGATTCTGCTTCTGATTCTGTTTTTAAAACCAGAAGAGAAATTCTCTTTTTTTCAGAATCAGAACTGTCAGTTTTGCCCAATTGAACGCTTCCAGATTGCTTTTTTTTGCTTCCAGATTGCCAATTAAAAACGCCATAAATGTCGATTTTAAAAAATCGATTGCCAAAATCAATATTTTGGTCGAAATTTTCTAAGAAATTACCGACATTTTGTTGAGATTTCAAATTGAATGCCTACATTTTTGAAATCGATTAAAAAATAAATCGGCATTTAAATAAAATGAGTAAAAATTGACCTTCGATCCATTATTCTACGATTCATAAATCGATGAAGCCCGGCTCCATTCACGTAAAAAAGACGCCATCTTCTTCCTTTACGTAATTCTTTTAGCTTCTTTTTTTGTAAATTATAATTGGACTCAAATAATTATTTCGTTTTCTCAAAACAAACTGATATAATATGTAAATATGTAAAATCTTATAATCTTTGTCTTTTAATCTATGTATACTATGAGATAGGTAGTATTATTATCTTATAATAAAATAATTTTTAAATCATTTTTTTTTTTCAAAACCTATTTTCTTATGATGCGTCATGACGTTTACAAACAAAAAAAATTGTTTGACAGTCTTTTCTACGTAACCCGTCATTTTTTCTCTTTTTTTCTCCATTTTTTTCCGGCCGGTTAATTTTTATAGATACAAATTGAACAGTTGGAAACGAAAATTTGATTTTTTATCTGGACCCAACTCGGTTGAAAATTTACTTTGTCAAAATTTTGGAGAGATTTTTCTACGAGAGCTAAAATTGCGGGTGCTTGACTTATTTGATCAGCACACAATATTAATATTCTATCTTGTATGCGATGTTATATCAAACTATTACTAAGCCGGTTATTTATGAGTCAATCACAACAATAAGGAAAAGCATGGCTAGGGTCTTTCTTTGGATTAAATCATCGATCGGCTTGCTTTCACACGCTTCGCACGTAGATCATTGCTTAACTACTTTCCTACGCATGTCATACTACAGAAGATAATGTTTTACGGTATCTTTAATAGACTAGACGCGGGTGGCAATGGTGCAGTGGATGTAGTGCTTGAATGCTAACCTGGAGGTGTGGGTTCGAGCCCTACCAAAGGCAGCATTCTTTTATTTATCCCCCAGCTTGGACGCCACCCGTGGAATTCGAATTACATATATGAGGTAGTAATCATCGTATTCTCAATTCACTGTACCAACAAAAATTCATTCCTATCTTTCTATTCCTTCTAACTAGTGACGTGTATGCGTTTAAAAGACCTTAGGTCTTATAGGCATTTAGTTAAAATTATTATTATTAAACAAACACTATCTTGACCGAACTTTAAGAACTTAACAAGCTTAACAATAGTTCTCAAATTTAAGTCTAGGTTGCTAGATCTAGATAACCTCAAACCAAATCTCATACTGTTGAAATAAGAAAATCTTTTCTGGACTTGTACCTATTAAATTAAAAAAAAAAATAATAATAACCTGCTTTGGCTATTTCGTAGCCATCCGGATTCATACTGAACAGAAAATGTAAACGGGTACTATTTACAATTTTTGTTATTCTTTCATCTTGCAAATAATGCTCACACAAATATTTAGCAAGATAAAGTAGCATTTCTCGTCCAACCACTTCATTCCCATGCATATTGGCTACGTATTTGAATTCTGGAACACCAGGGATATGCTCTCCGGGCTTTGCGAAAATTTCCATTACCCACAAATCTCGTCCTTGAACACTTTTTCCGATTGTGTATAATCTTGTTATTGATGGATAGGATCTACTTAAATCCCGAATAAATCTAAATGAAAAAGAATAAAATAAATGATAATAATAATAAATAATACTAAGTCTAGTTCAAATGTATATAGGCCAAGAAAGATCTGCACTCAGAATGTTGCATATTTTGATGCCGAAAAATTCTAAATTGTTATCAATTAACATATGTTACACAGTAAAAAGGGTATTTTTTTAATAAATTGGGATTGGCATTAGATTAACGACAACCTGGTGTACGTAAATAAATTCAGTTTAAGTAATTTAATTGACCTCTCTTTGGTCGATCATAGCCGTTTCTAAATTCTGAGGATTTCAATTGACACTATTGAGGTGAATAAAAAAATTTCAGCGATTAAAAATTTAATGGGCTCTGGGACCTGGTTAAATTTAGGTTAAATTTGTTTGGCAAATGGTTTTGTTTTTTGTTTTTATTAAAAAGGAGTATCATGGCAGAAAAAGGCAGAGAAAAATATTAAAAATTAAGCTATAGTGTCCTGATTTTAAATTGTTTATTTTGCAAAAAAAAGATGTCACAAAAATAAAAAGAGCGAGACGACATTTTTTCTTGGTCATTTACCTAATACGTAAACCATTCGCTAATGTTACGATTTTTTGGGCAAATTGTTTATTTTTGACAGGATATAGAAGAATGTGTGTGATTAACACAGTGTTTTATTAATTAATTCTTATGAGGAAAATAATAATAAAGAAAAAAGTGGTTAACAAGCTTACCAGAATGCTCATACATTTTAAGATACTTGGAAAAATCTCCACCAGTTGAAATCTTAATAAGATGTGTTTTTGTTTTCGTCTTACGAGTAAAATGCTAAGAATAAGGAGGAGTGTTCTTAAAAAATCGAAATCGGTATAAAAATCAGAAATGATGTACCTACCATATGACCACCACATTTTTTCTCAAAAATTACTCCGACGGTTTTGGAAAATAAGGTCCTACCTTATTTTGAAATCAAAAAATATTTTACGAACTATTAGGTATTAACAAATCTTTTATTAATGAACTACATAAAGTAGGCTGTACAAAAATTCTAATATATACCCAGCGATGCCAACTGAGACATAATTATGCCTTTTAGGCATAATTTTATTAGCTTAGGCATTGAGGCTTATTTTTTGACAAAAAGGCATAATTTTTTCATTCCACTCTTGATTTATGTTTTAAAAATTTCTTATAGTTTTTTGAATATTTTGATAAAAAAAACTTAAAATTAATATATTACATATATCTTAAATACAATTTGTTCGAAATTTTATTTACATAATTCGTTTTTGCCATTTAACTCTTGGTAGATTTTAATTTTTCAAAGAATTTTGTGCACACTAATCAATTTTACTAGAAAAGAATATGCAAAAAGCGATTTTGTTGCTATAAAAATGTCTAAAACGCTTGCAAATATGCTATTATTTCTTATTGGTGAAAAAAAACTGGTCGCTAATTTCTAAATTCTAAGAAAATTTCTAAGAAATCTAAATTGAGGCATAATTTATTTGAAAAGGCATTTTTTTTTTTTCAAGTGAGGCATAATTTTGAGTGAATGGGTTGGCAACGCTGTATATACCATTGAATAACACTGGTCATCGAAAACCAAAAAAATAACGGGAGAAAGAACTCTGCAGGTATAGTGATTTTAATTATCTTGATTGTCTGGGGTCGAACTACTGCATACGTTCGTTAACGTATGGTTGCTATGTGTCCCTATCATCTTCTACTAATTAAAAAGAGAGAACAATAAAAAAAACGTTAACGTATGATCGTAATCGTGTGCGGTAATTCTACTTGTATTGGAAAGCTGGTGGGTGCCATGTGGTCCCATTTCAATTTCGTTCAGTTATGGCCATAGGAGATATTAGAAAAACCATATCCATTGAAGTCGGTTTTGTTTTTTGATAAAAATGATTATCGGTATCTATATACAGGCTACAGGGTGTCCCAAAAGTAATGGATCAAACGAAATATGCTGATAGGGCTCTCAGAATTTGGTAACTTGTTCATCCCAAATCCTTACGATTTTCGATTTAATGCGGTTTTTGTGAAAATTTGAAAATCCCGACTTTCACTAAAACATTGTCTAATAATTAAAAATATTTAACTAATCGAAATATTTTTTATTTCATACGCCATTTTGCTTCAAATTAATTTTTCAGAGCAAAATAACAAACAAAAATCGAGGCTTTTATTCAAAAAGAAATAAACAAACAACAGTCGATAAAACTGTGTTTATTTTTCTTTGCTATTTTTCTCTGAAAAGACCTGTTTTGTTGCATTTAAATTGTAATATCTTTAGTTTTAACTTCAACTTTGGAAACTTTTTTTTACATTTTTGAAAACTGCAATAACACGACAAGTTTTCAAAATAATAAACCTGTGTGACACCATAAAAATTTTTTTCAGGGTGTTGTTCTGAGATAAAAGTAAGAAATTGAGTTTTTATAAAACATGGAACTGTAAATTAATTTGCATCAAAATGGCGTATAAAATAAAACAAATTTTGATTAATGATTTATTTCTTATTATTAGGCAATGTTTTAGTGAAAGGATTGTAAAAAACAAAAATCAATTATGAGCGGAGGAAGCAAAATACTGTTGCAAAGTTGGGATTTTTCCAAATTTCACAAAAACTGCATTAAATCGAAAACTGCAAGAATATGGGATAAATAAGTTACCAAATTCTGAGATCCCTAAAACTGGCCTATCAGCATATATCGTTTGATCCATTACTTTTGGGACTCCCTGTATAAAGTCTCAAAAAATAATTTTGAATGAAATGCTTTTTAATGTTCGTAATTTTCCAACATTTTCTTCAACTATGGCACGATGAACATTTTGTTCAATAATTGAGTACAAAAGTTTATTTAACTTCGATGAGGGTGAGTTAGCAATTTAGCAGCTAGGCTAAAGTAAATTATTTGCACGTTGTCCACATGCACTGTGGCGTATACGTGCTTTTTTTGTATTTGCTTTGCAGAGGTATTGGTTTAGTGTCAAAATAATTTCTATCAGAACTAACATTACGATGATGTCGACAAAAAAGGTTTTCTTCATGACGTCCGTCGGCTAATGATGCTGCAGTACAAAGGAGTGGACGGATTTTCGAAATTTGGTATAAGAAATGGTTTTTGCGTAATTTCCAAGGTTGTTTATTTTGTTTTGTAATACCTCTTCTAGAAATTTACCTCCTATACAACTTTTTCGAAAACTTGCATATTCCTCGAAAACGGTTTTAACGATTTTGATTAAATTCGATATACTTAACGCTGCGCTGGCACTGTAAAGAATGCTTACAAAACTACATTTTTTCTTGTTCTCAAAAAATTCGGATAGTGGAAATATGGTTAAAAAAAAACTATGTATGAATTTGCTCGAAATTTTGTACAGATAATTTTTTGTAATTTCCGAAGTTCGTTTTTTACTTGCGATATAGGTACTATAGGGCAAGTTTAGGATTCGTAAAAAAAATCGAACTCGAGATAACAATTTTACATGACATTACGATGATGGAGAATGCCAAAAAAGTGGGTCCGGCAATTCTGTCTGTCTGTCTGTCTGTCTGTCTGTCTGTCTGTCTGTCTGTCTGTCTGTGTGTCTGTCTCTATCTGGAGCTGCAGCCTAAACGAGTGAAGTGATTTTCTTCAAACTTGGTAGTTAGCAGTTTTTGGTGATTCCCTAGAGGGGAAATTGAAATTTTTTTTTTATGACCAAAACTAACGGTACCTGCCATATAACGGAAATAGAAAAGGTAATTTTTTTCAAAAACGGCTCTAACGATTTTGATTAAAATTTTTGTGTGTAGTACTACACATAAGGGCCAACTTTTTAAATAAAAAAAATATTTTTTGTACCGTTATTAACGGTACCTGTCATAGAACGGTTTTTTTCGTTTCTGAATATCTCGTACAAAATTAACCCGATTTAAATGAAAATTTTTATACAAAAGTGTGTAAGTAAAGATAATATTAAAATTTTAGAAAATTTTCAAAAAACGCATTTTTGGTTTTTTAAAAAATATTTCAAAATTTTTTTTTGAAAAATCAATTTTTTGAAAACGGATCAATGAAAAATTTTGAAATTTAGTTTTTATGTGTAAATTAATTATTTCTTCAAAATGGCATACCAACTTTTTTTTTGAAAAATGTTAAAAAAATTTTATATATAAAAAATTATTTTTTTAAAAAACGGCTCCTACAATTTTCAAAATTTTTTTTCTAAAAATACCTTTTTATACGAGAAATAAAATGGCATATTTGTTTTTTTTTTTAAGATATTTTAAAACGGAGTTTTATTAATTATAAAAACAGATTTAATTTTTTTATACTACTTATGAAATTTCTTCAAAATATCAAATTTTAAATTTCTTGAATAAAAAGCTTTAACATCATAGTTACTTTAAGCATAAGAGCAAGTACGTGCGACCCCAGTCGTGCAATTTATTTTATATGTTAATTATCTTGCCTAAAACTTGTACCTCCTAGATAACTACTTTGAGTTATTCCAATTTTCTCAAAAACGATTTTAACGATTTCGATTAAATTTCCCGGTTCATTTGCATTTGCGTTTCCAAATGTAAATAATGACTGGTACTTGACAACAACGTAAATGAAGTATTGAGAAAGTTTATAACAGTTGTTGTTTACTTAAAACAGGGACTAAAACTAGTTGAATAAATATATGCTGCAATTCCAGACCTCTCGAAAACATTGAAACGAATAACGTCGACAGTTTTAAATCGGGTCCACTCGTATCTGCTCAAGTAGAGAATCTTTCAGCTCATTTAAGACGCTTCTTATAGACAATCGTAGAAGAGTGTTAACTGAAAACTTTAAAAAGCTGTTGGTAGCTTAATGCGTTTATAGTGATCTAAACATCAACCTGTTTTTATTTTTACTTAATGCCTATGTTTGCTTTTTACCTAATAGATTTGTATATGCCCTTTTTGAATTTTCACTTGCTTTATCAAAAAAAAATGAGGTTTTAATCAAAACTAACATTACGATTATGGAGAAGCTCAAAAAAGTAGGTTTTGTAATGACGTGCAGCCTAAACGGTACGGAAATTTGGTACAGATGATTTTTTCGTAATTTACAATATTGTTTTTTAATATCTTACTTATAGTCCGGTCAAATTAGACATTTGAGGTTACATAAATTCCCAGCAAGCTGAAAATTGGTAGGATTGTTGGAAATACCATCATAAATAAAATTTAAAAAGTCCTCATCGATCCGAGTTGTGGAAAAAAATTTACGGGGGGTCAAAGGTCAAAAAAATGGGTTTTTCACGATTTTTAGCAAAACGAAAAGTCTTATCAAAAAATTTTCAATGCAAAAATTGTAGACCAGCTTATTATCTATAAAAAGTGTCATGACACTTTTTTTCCTCAGACCCACCGTTTTTGAGATATAACGATTCAAAAAGTTGAAGTTGAGTTGTAATCGTCATAATCAGGCATATTTTGAAAAAAAAACTCCCAACAGAAAAGTTCCTGAAATTTTACTATCTTTTAGCTTGAATTTCGTTCTTCAATGGTTAAGAATATGGAGAAAGCAAAAAAAAAAAGGAAATTTTCTCCATTTTTCCGATTGGGAGCCATTCTCCCGAAACAATTTCCCTGGGAATTTTTGTTTAGAATAGGTCTGAATATAAACAGGGTGTCCGATAGGGAATGGACAACCCTAAAATGGCTGATAGCTACACTTATGACTGTTCCAAAAACAGATATAAAAAAGTGCTATCGCAACCAGTTCATAAAATATTGACTTTTTTTCGTTCAGTGTATTTTAAATTTTATCATCTTGTGTTTTCGTTCACTACAACCACAAATGAATGAATTTTATTTATTTCTTTTTTTTTTTATAATTTTTTACAATAATTGGCTGAGTACATATTAAGTTTAAAAACTTCATAGCTATTGCACATTTTTCTTAAAAAAAATTTGAAGTCTGTTTTTCGAGCAAAATGAAAAAAAAAGTATTTTATGAAAAATTTTAAACTACTGTGGTACAAAATAAATCAAAGGAACCTAGGTGGCCACCTTTTTTAAAAATACTCTCAACTAAGAGGAATTTCAAAATGGTAAAAGGTTTGTCATACCTAGAGTTATAAGGAAGTTATCGGTACCATGAGTCTGGTCAAATAAGACTCAAAAAAAGGGGTGAGGTTACACAAATTCCCAGCAAGCTGAAATTTGGTAGGATTGTTGGAAACACCATCATAAATAAAACCTAAAAAGTCCTCATCGATCCGAGACCTGGAAAAAAAATTACTCGGTGTCAAAGGTCAAAAAAACGATTTTTTCTCGATTTTCACCAAAACGGTAAGTATTATCAAAAAATTTTCAATGCGAAAATTGTAGACCAGCTTATTACACGGTGTAACACTCAAAATATACGCGGGTGGAGACCTATCAGGTTTTGTAGAGCTAGTCGCACTGAATACGAAACGGTATTTGAAAATCCCCTAACACCCCCAAAATCTGGAGTTACGGGCAAAAAACGGTTTTTTGGACCTTCACCCATTGAAAAAATTCTAGCTTCGACAATTTTTTACCCATTTTCGATTTTTTTACAGTTTCTGATAGAAGATAAATATACCTTTTCAACAATGTATAAAACATGTAACTCGGTTAAACCACTTAGAATTTATAAGATGTCAAAGTTCAAAAATTCAATTTTTTTTGTCATTTGCCCAACTTCGGTATCAATTTAAAGTATATGTTTTCAAAACAACATGCAATTTAAAAAATATATTCTAAAACTATATCTATTTCCCAATTGATCGAGGTATTTTTTATGAAAATCACTTCAAAATTGGCTTAGAAAAAAAAATTTTTCGATCCCGATTTAAATGAAAATTTTTATACAAAAGTGTGTAAGTAAAGATAATATTAAAATTTTAGAAAATTTTCAAAAAACGCATTTTTGGTTTTTTAAAAAATATTTCAAAATTTTTTTTTGAAAAATCAATTTTTTGAAAACGGATCAATGAAAAATTTTGAAATTTAGTTTTTATGTGTAAATTAATTATTTCTTCAAAATGGCATACCAACTTTTTTTTTGAAAAATGTTAAAAAAATTTTATATATAAAAAATTATTTTTTTAAAAAACGGCTCCTACAATTTTCAAAATTTTTTTTCTAAAAATACCTTTTTATACGAGAAATAAAATGGCATATTTGTTTTTTTTTTTAAGATATTTTAAAACGGAGTTTTATTAATTATAAAAACAGATTTAATTTTTTTATACTACTTATGAAATTTCTTCAAAATATCAAATTTTAAATTTCTTGAATAAAAAGCTTTAACATCATAGTTACTTTAAGCATAAGAGCAAGTACGTGCGACCCCAGTCGTGCAATTTATTTTATATGTTAATTATCTTGCCTAAAACTTGTACCTCCTAGATAACTACTTTGAGTTATTCCAATTTTCTCAAAAACGATTTTAACGATTTCGATTAAATTTCCCGGTTCATTTGCATTTGCGTTTCCAAATGTAAATAATGACTGGTACTTGACAACAACGTAAATGAAGTATTGAGAAAGTTTATAACAGTTGTTGTTTACTTAAAACAGGGACTAAAACTAGTTGAATAAATATATGCTGCAATTCCAGACCTCTCGAAAACATTGAAACGAATAACGTCGACAGTTTTAAATCGGGTCCACTCGTATCTGCTCAAGTAGAGAATCTTTCAGCTCATTTAAGACGCTTCTTATAGACAATCGTAGAAGAGTGTTAACTGAAAACTTTAAAAAGCTGTTGGTAGCTTAATGCGTTTATAGTGATCTAAACATCAACCTGTTTTTATTTTTACTTAATGCCTATGTTTGCTTTTTACCTAATAGATTTGTATATGCCCTTTTTGAATTTTCACTTGCTTTATCAAAAAAAAATGAGGTTTTAATCAAAACTAACATTACGATTATGGAGAAGCTCAAAAAAGTAGGTTTTGTAATGACGTGCAGCCTAAACGGTACGGAAATTTGGTACAGATGATTTTTTCGTAATTTACAATATTGTTTTTTAATATCTTACTTATAGTCCGGTCAAATTAGACATTTGAGGTTACATAAATTCCCAGCAAGCTGAAAATTGGTAGGATTGTTGGAAATACCATCATAAATAAAATTTAAAAAGTCCTCATCGATCCGAGTTGTGGAAAAAAATTTACGGGGGGTCAAAGGTCAAAAAAATGGGTTTTTCACGATTTTTAGCAAAACGAAAAGTCTTATCAAAAAATTTTCAATGCAAAAATTGTAGACCAGCTTATTATCTATAAAAAGTGTCATGACACTTTTTTTCCTCAGACCCACCGTTTTTGAGATATAACGATTCAAAAAGTTGAAGTTGAGTTGTAATCGTCATAATCAGGCATATTTTGAAAAAAAAACTCCCAACAGAAAAGTTCCTGAAATTTTACTATCTTTTAGCTTGAATTTCGTTCTTCAATGGTTAAGAATATGGAGAAAGCAAAAAAAAAAAGGAAATTTTCTCCATTTTTCCGATTGGGAGCCATTCTCCCGAAACAATTTCCCTGGGAATTTTTGTTTAGAATAGGTCTGAATATAAACAGGGTGTCCGATAGGGAATGGACAACCCTAAAATGGCTGATAGCTACACTTATGACTGTTCCAAAAACAGATATAAAAAAGTGCTATCGCAACCAGTTCATAAAATATTGACTTTTTTTCGTTCAGTGTATTTTAAATTTTATCATCTTGTGTTTTCGTTCACTACAACCACAAATGAATGAATTTTATTTATTTCTTTTTTTTTTATAATTTTTTACAATAATTGGCTGAGTACATATTAAGTTTAAAAACTTCATAGCTATTGCACATTTTTCTTAAAAAAAATTTGAAGTCTGTTTTTCGAGCAAAATGAAAAAAAAAGTATTTTATGAAAAATTTTAAACTACTGTGGTACAAAATAAATCAAAGGAACCTAGGTGGCCACCTTTTTTAAAAATACTCTCAACTAAGAGGAATTTCAAAATGGTAAAAGGTTTGTCATACCTAGAGTTATAAGGAAGTTATCGGTACCATGAGTCTGGTCAAATAAGACTCAAAAAAAGGGGTGAGGTTACACAAATTCCCAGCAAGCTGAAATTTGGTAGGATTGTTGGAAACACCATCATAAATAAAACCTAAAAAGTCCTCATCGATCCGAGACCTGGAAAAAAAATTACTCGGTGTCAAAGGTCAAAAAAAACGATTTTTTCTCGATTTTCACCAAAACGGTAAGTATTATCAAAAAATTTTCAATGCGAAAATTGTAGACCAGCTTATTACACGGTGTAACACTCAAAATATACGCGGGTGGAGACCTATCAGGTTTTGTAGAGCTAGTCGCACTGAATACGAAACGGTATTTGAAAATCCCCTAACACCCCCAAAATCTGGAGTTACGGGCAAAAAAACGGTTTTTTTGGACCTTCACCCATTGAAAAAATTCTAGCTTCGACAATTTTTTACCCATTTTCGATTTTTTTACAGTTTCTGATAGAAGATAAATATACCTTTTCAACAATGTATAAAACATGTAACTCGGTTAAACCACTTAGAATTTATAAGATGTCAAAGTTCAAAAATTCAATTTTTTTTGTCATTTGCCCAACTTCGGTATCAATTTAAAGTATATGTTTTCAAAACAACATGCAATTTAAAAAATATATTCTAAAACTATATCTATTTCCCAATTGATCGAGGTATTTTTTATGAAAATCACTTCAAAATTGGCTTAGAAAAAAAAATTTTTCGATTTCAACCCAGATACAGAAATTGGAACTTTTAGGTATAGAACAAAAATGTTGTTTCGGCACGTAGTAGGATAAGTTGGGCGCCAGGATTTGATGAAGGGTTTTTGTAGAGGAGCTCAATACAAACATTTTTTTTCTTTGGAAGGGGGGTCTATCTCCCCCCGTTTAGGTGGGAGGGGCATTTTTCTAAAAAAAAATTATCAAAATAAAAAAAATTATTAAAAAACAACGGCAGCACTTACAGTAATAAATGATACCATTTCCAAAAGGCAAAATTGTGCATTTGATTCTTATTTTTAAATCAATATAATATTCCCAATAGTTTTTGAAATAATCGATTTCAAAGTTAAAAATAGGGGAAACAAATTTTTTTAAAACTCATTTTATACTATTTTTGTCCAGACTGTGAATTTTAGTAAATAAATTACTTAAACAGAAAACTGCCTCAATTAATTCCTTATCAAAAAGTGAAAACTATATGTTTCTATGTCTTCTAGTTTTTGAGAAAATTGAAAAATAAAAACAAATAAAAACAAAAAATATTTTGAAAAAAGAAAAATCTGATAAAATAATTTTTCAATTTTCCCAAAAACTAGAAGACATAGAAACATATAGTTTTCACGGTTCGATAAGGAATCAATTGAGGCAGTTTTCTGTTTAAGTAATTTATTTACTAAAATTCACAGTCTGGACAAAAATAGTATAAAATGAGTTTTAAAAAAATTTGTTTCCCCTATTTTTAACTTTGAAATCGATTATTTCAAAAACTATTGGGAATATTATATTGATTTAAAAATAAGAATCAAATGCACAATTTTGCCTTTTGGAAATGGTATCATTTATTACTGTAAGTGCTGCCGTTGTTTTTTAATAATTTTTTTTATTTTGATAATTTTTTTTTAGAAAAATGCCCCTCCCACCTAAACGGGGGGAGATAGACCCCCCTTCCAAAGAAAAAAAATGTTTGTATTGAGCTCCTCTACAAAAACCCTTCATCAAATCCTGGCGCCCAACTTATCCTACTACGTGCCGAAACAACATTTTTGTTCTATACCTAAAAGTTCCAATTTCTGTATCTGGGTTGAAATCGAAAAATTTTTTTTTCTAAGCCAATTTTGAAGTGATTTTCATAAAAAATACCTCGATCAATTGGGAAATAGATATAGTTTTAGAATATATTTTTTAAATTGCATGTTGTTTTGAAAACATATACTTTAAATTGATACCGAAGTTGGGCAAATGACAAAAAAAATTGAATTTTTGAACTTTGACATCTTATAAATTCTAAGTGGTTTAACCGAGTTACATGTTTTATACATTGTTGAAAAGGTATATTTATCTTCTATCAGAAACTGTAAAAAAATCGAAAATGGGTAAAAAATTGTCGAAGCTAGAATTTTTTCAATGGGTGAAGGTCCAAAAAACCGTTTTTTTGCCCGTAACTCCAGATTTTGGGGGTGTTAGGGGATTTTCAAATACCGTTTCGTATTCAGTGCGACTAGCTCTACAAAACCTGATAGGTCTCCGCCCGCGTATATTTTAAAACCTCATTTTTGTAACACCGTGTTATCTATAAAAAGTGTCATGACACTTTTTTTGCTCAGACCCACCGTTTTTGAGATATAACGATTCAAAAATTTTGAGTTGTAATCGTCATAATCAGGTCTATTCTAAACAAGAATCCGGGGGATATGTTTTCTGGAGAAGGGATCCCAACTGAAAACTTCCCGAGATCTCAGTCTCTTTAAGCTTGAATTTTGTTCCCCCATGGTTAAGATTGGGAGCACTTCTTCCGAAACTATTTCGCCGGGAATTTTTGTTTAGAATAGAAATGTATACGTGCATCACGGTTTTACACCACTGAAGATGTAAGACAAGTAAAAATACACTAAGACCCCACATACGCGATTAGGCTCATACGCGATTAGGCTTATTCGCGATTAGGCTAATTCGCGATTAGGCTTATACGCCTATATTATCAAGTTCAGGTGTGGCTTGGTTATCAGCTAGACCCAAAAGACTGGGGTTGGAAGTTGGTCAACAATGCACTAGAACCTGTTCCAACATTATTCCCACCTGCACCGGAAAAAAAGCTGAACACAATTTTTTGCAACTGTAAAAAGGGATGTAGTGCTAAATGTGGTTGCAAAAAAGTTGGAATGTTTTGTTCTGTAGCATGCACAAATTGTGAAGACCGGTCGTGCTCCAATGTTGAATCACCAACAATTGAGGATTCATTTGACACCAACGAGGAGACAAGCGATGTGTCATTATTAACTTGCATCCAGGACCAAGAACAAGAAGAAGTTGAAGAGGAAGAGAACTATGACACAGATGGATAAATCTACCTATTTTTTTTTTCATGACACTTTTTATAGATAATAAGCTGGTCTACAATTTTCGCATTGAAAATTTTTTGATAAGACTTTTCGTTTTGCTAAAAATCGTGAAAAACCCATTTTTTTGACCTTTGACCCCCCGTATATTTTTTTCCACAACTCGGATCGATGAGGACTTTTTAAATTTTATTTATGATGGTACTTCCAACAATCCTACCAATTTTCAGCTTGCTGGGAATTTATGTAACCTCACCCCCTTATTTAGTCTAATTTGACCGGACTATTAAAAATGAATGCTGTTTGTAGTTTTAACATAACTGCGTTTTTAGTTTTTCCCAAAAAATATGTACGTAGGTATAATGGAAATAAATGGTACCTATATATTTCGGTTTTTTATCCTTACATCGAAAACAGCTCCAATAATTTTTATTGAACTTTGCATACGTAATATTCGAAGCAATTGCAATAAAACTGCATTTTTAAAAAATTTTATTTCACAAAAATTTGGTCTCCATGTCGACTCTTCCCCTAAATGCTACATCAACCAACGCAACGTGTTAAAGGAATTTATCATTAGACAGACCTCGTGAAAAAAGCTCTAGACTCATATTAAACTAGGCATTTTATTTTTAAAAGACGGTGATTGTTTGATATTTTCCACGCCACTTACCTTACTCGAGATGTACTGGAGAGGTGCGGACAGTGAGACACGAAAACGTCAAATAATTAGGTAATTGACAAGTATATAAATAATTAATTTATGTTACTTTAACCCATTTTTTCAAATAAAAATAACAAAAAGCCCAAAAAAAAAAACGAAAGAAAAAACACTTCGAAATCATATTGAACATTCTAAAATAATAGATTTTTTTTAAATTATATGTCTCACTGTTTGCTTTTTAAAAATCTTATGTCTCAATGTTTGCTTTTACATAATGTCTCACTGTTTACTTTTTGTCATTTTTCGGAAAAATATAAAATTATAAAAAACGAGAAGGAATTCTAATTACATGATATTTTTTTATGAAAGAACATATAAATATAATACATATGTAAAAAACGTTCTCTCCACTAACCACCTGATTTTGTGTGATATTTTACGGTGTAGGGCAGGCATGTCAAACTCAATGGTAACGAAGGGCCAAAACAGCGAAATCAAAATTTGTATGGGCCGCAGAAAAAAGGAGAACTAAAATTTTTATAAAACAAATTTATGAAAAAACAGGAAAAATGATAACATTAATGTATTCCTTTTACCATGTTTTTTCTAAGACCAAGAATAGTTAGGATGTATCTTATAGGTAACTCATTCCTCTTAATGACTTAAATAACAACTCGCATCAACAGGTACATTTAACAGGAAAAAAGCGAAGAAAATCAAGAGAACTTGTCTTTCAAAGACATAAATCTGCAAGCCTTTTTTCATATTCAGTATTAAAGTTTATACTTTTTTGTGGATTATTTTTGATACGACCGATAAGGATAGATACGGATTAACTTAAAAAAAAAAAGAATTCATAAATTTCGATAAATAATAACGTGTAAAAGAGATTAAGCTCTTAAAGACATTTTCGTTTTGATACTACGATTTCGGAATAGGCTTGACGCTTGAGGCTCAAAGATTCTTTATTTGTGCATAATGGGTAGGCTTGTGTAGTTCGCGAACGAACTAGTTCAATGAACTACATAGTTCATCTTGGTGAACTAGTGAACTTAGTTCACTTACTTAGTTCAATTTAGTTCGCGAATAGCGAAAAAGATTTGTTTCAACAAACTAAACAGCGACCTAGAGCAGTCGTAATATGACATTACAAAATTTGGTCCTTGTCTTATTTATATGCCGACAGCGTCCTTTTAACCCGACAGACGTTTAAAGAATAGGTGTTCAAAAACCAAAGTGCATATGAAATTGCATCCAATTCTTTGTGGAGCGAAATCAGTTCTTCTGCTCTACCTCAAGATTCAAGGTATAACTACAACGGCTACTTTTTGCAAAAAGTCAAAAAGTGAAAATTTTCAAACTGATTTTGTGACAGTTTTTCCGATCACAAAATTAAAAATAATGATGCAGAAGGCTTATTTTTTCGTTTAAAAAACAATTTTTGTAGTTTTTTCCAAAAATAAATAGCGCTAGAAAGATGGCTTGTGCCAGTATCAGCGTTTCTTCTTCAAGCACCACTTAGTCTTATTTCTGAGCAAGAACAAAAAACTAGTAGCATCTTTGTCCTTGCATTAATGATTTAATGAAAGCAAAACGAACTTCTTCTAGACTATATGAACGAAATAAAAAATAAAATATGTACATATCTGTTTTTTTAGGTTGTATTTGTTTTATTATGTAGAATGCGTCAATTTTACATAAATTTACATAATAATAAACAAACTAATTTTGTTTTTTAATTCTAACAAAACCGGGGTGATTAAAATAAATTGAACTAAAATGAACTAGTTCAGAACTAGTTCAGTATCGTGATTTGAACTAAAGTGATCGATCACTCAAATGAACTAAAGTGCCCAACTCTAATAATGGGGTCCTTGCCATAAAATTAAGAATGTCACGTTATACTTCAATACAAAAATTAAAGTATTGGATCGGTCTGGAAACTCTCCGGTCATGAAATCCATAGATAACGTCGTTTAGAGCTTATTCCCTTTTGTAAGATATTTTTTATCAAAATTTAAAATCGACAAAAACTTTAAAAATTGAGCAACATGAAACAAAAAATTATTAAAAATGTGGACTGGGCCGCAGAGTTATGCGTTGTGGGCCGCATGCGGCCCGCGGGCCGCAAGTTTGACATGCCTGGTGTAGGGAAATGGACAGCTTTAATTAAGTCGGGACAAAATTAAAAGACGCAAACGGGGAAATAAACGTTTTGACCCAAACTAGCGTTACTGTGCTTATTTTCAGAAAAGAGAAAAATGGATTGTCTCACTGTTTGCACTGTCTCACTGTCCGCACCTTTCCCCTAATTGATTAACCACTTTGTCTTTTAAAAAATTTGTACTGCCTCCCCTTTAAAAAAAAAAATAATTCCATATCGCGTGCAAGTTTCAAAAGCTGCTCGTTTGGAAATGCAATAAGCCCCCCTCATTATATGCAAGGTATTCATTTAGAAAAATACGCAAGTATCCGAAATTAGGAGTTATTTGGGTGGAGCTCAACTAAAATATTTTTAAGTGCAGAAAATAATTGTAGGTACACACAAAAAAAACCAAATTGCTTAATTTCTTTACTAACGGCCATATTATTCATTAGTTTAAAAAATACATCTGGATGTAAAGAAATTGAAATGTGAAAAATAAATCCAAATCCATAATATTCACTATCACACATAAAAAAAATAGTCATTTTTAACTATTTTTTAACTATTTTCATAGTTAAAATCGGGATAACTATTTTGGATTTGGATTTATTTTGACAATTTTACATCCAGATGTATTTTTTAAACCAGTGAATAATAAGGCCGTAAGGCATACAAATTTAAATTGGCGTACTCCCCTCTCAGCGCTTCTCCCCGTTTCTCCAAGATGTTAGCCTAGCTGAGTACTATGGCTCACGTCTTGGAAGCAAAAATGTTTTTAAATGTTTGGAGACTTCTAAAGTAATTATAATAATCTAGAACGAAAAGCATAACGAATTTTTATGGTTACGATTTCGTTCTGCAGTTTTAATATGGGATTTTTCTTTTCTCTTCAGCAGCAAACTAAGTTATAATCAAAAAATACAATTATGTATATTAACTAGAAAACAAAACTAGGTAGGTATAAGGAAAAACAAAATTTGATTTTTGAAGAAAAAGTGTAGCTCACGAAATAAAATTCGAAAAAGTCTTAAATAAACTCCAGAAAAAGAAAACAAAAAACCCAAAGTGAAGTGACGGCATGACCAGAGATATCCAAAAGTAGATCGGAAACATTCGTACGTTTCCCATCTCCTTGTGGGTATCTCTGAACATGACTGCCTTCAGAAATTCTATTTAAAACAAATTTTCAAAACGATTGTCACCAAAACGATAATCGTTGAGGATATCGTCATTAATTTGATCTCCGCAACTCTATCACTATCGTCTCGTCTGTCATAGTCACGAAATTGCATACTTTGCGGTGCTAAATAGAGTACTAACGGATTTTATAAAGAAAAAAGTAAAATGGTTTCTACCCACAATAATTGAAAGCATTGCAGTTGGATAATTAGCCCTATCGTGAGTTTCACGTGCACAAAATTCCACCCGGAAAAATTAAATTTCACTTCTCCCCTATTTTGAGTTCCGGGCGAAAAGTTGTTCACGTTCGGAAAATTCCCCGTATTTTTTTTTTTTTTTTCAGGTAATATGTTAGGTAGTCGACAGCTCCTTTCTCACTTGCATTTTTGTGGTGAACAGGAACCTAGTTTAGAGGAAAATGTAAATTCCCTTCGCGTGAAACTCACGATAGCTTTTCGAATTCCGGGCGGAAAAATTTCCACGTGAAACTCAGAATAGGGCTGAATACAACAAAAGTGGAAGGAACGTAGAGATGAAAATAATGTGAATATAGTAGGCGTTTTTATTAGTCCGGGGCTAAACTGAACAAAAAAACAGCAGTCTGGGCAAAGCAATTTACACGTTAAATGCAACAACAGTAATGCAACTAAGCCCGAGGGGCTAAGGTGTTGTTGCATTTAACATGTAAATTGCTTAGCCCGAACTGCGTTTTTTGCCCCGTTTTTTTGTAGAACGTTTAAGCCCCTACAAGAATATATCTTGCTAATTTGAAAATAATGAAGTTTCAGTGAATTAGAAATTTTTTAAAAATATAAAATGTTTTTATATTTTTTTTTATTTTTGACCTCGAATATCTTTAAAGTGGTTACATTAATGAAAAAAGTTAATAAGACTTTTTTTGTGGAGCAATCAATTTTCAACAAGAATATGTCTTGCGCGTTTGATCATTATAATTTTTCAATTTGTTACAAAATTAAGAACAAAAAACGAATTTTTAAAGATTTTCTCGATTTTTGGACCTCAAATATCTATTCAACGGTTAGATAAACGAAAAAAGTGTATAAGGCCTTTTTTGTAGAGCGTTCAATTTCCTACAAGAATATGAAAAGAAATTTGCTAAAAAGTCAATTAATAAAAAAATTATTTTTTTTTAGTAGAAGCTTGATGTAAAAATGGAAAATTGCAAAGCGGAGGACCTTCCCATTAATATAAAGAGCTCATATTTGGTGTGTATATTCTAGAGGGGTCTAGCAATCGATTTTTCGGAGTACCAAATCAAAAAAAAGAATTTCGATTTTTTGACCCACCCTAAGGTACATATAAAATCGGCTCCGCGGTGATTATAATTTCCATACTAATTTGAGCCACCGCGCCGTTGGACCCGTTTCGTAGTCGATGTCGGACTCAGGCGGAGCGGATTCGGACCGAGGTCAGACTCGTTTGCTTGAAGGGTGGAATCTGAAGTCAGAAAAATTTTATTGGCCTCCGTTTTTTAGATATTACCGTTATAAAATGCTAAAAAACGTCATTTTGGCTGTTTTCGAGCTTTTGTTTTTATGTGGGTTAATTCATTATGAACAAATTTGTACCGGTGATTAGATTTAGATTTAGATTAGAAAATAGATTTTATTTCGTCATAAGTACATTTTTGAATTCGGTTTACAAATCTTTAAAGACATGGCAAAAGCCGTCTGCCAAATTGACAAGTTTATGATTTCAATAATAAAAATTAATAAATAGGTGCACTAGGTTTACAATACATTTTTTTCATTTGGTTAAAAATTTAATTAAAACGCTTCTCTTAAGATTTGGTTTCTATATCTTAATGCTGATTTCACAAAGTTGTAAAGAGCCGTCCAATCACGGCCGTTCAGTATATTAATAACTTCATCCTCTTCGTAATTAGCTTTTCCCAAGTGTAGTTTTCTTAATGCTTTAAGTATGGGACAGACGCCTATAAAGTGCATGATGTCTTCACGGGTTTTCAAGTTACACAAGGAGCATGTGATAGGCAAATCCGGCCGGTGGGGTATGTAGTTTAATGGCAGTAACTCTCCTCTCACCTTAAATATGGTTGAGATTTTTTTTGCATCGACATTGCTTCCAAAATAGCTAATCATGCTTAGATCGTGTTCCAGTTTCGAATAGTACCTTCGATAAATTGATGATTGAGCTTCTTCAATAAAGGCTTTATGTAGTTTTTCATCAAGATTCTGGAGTATATTGTAAAGTTCAACTTTCATTTCCTGTATGTTAAATCCCGATAAATTTAATGGACGTCCCGTCCTCTCAGCCAGCTCGTTCCATTTCTGAAAGCATGATGCTTTTTTTGCGATGGCGTGCATAGCAACTATTTTAGGAAGTCTTGCTTCGTGCATGTTTAATACTTTAAGGACGTAATCAAAATGGAGTTTTAGTGTTGTGATGAACAATGGTGGGAGTCCAGTTTCAATGTGTAACATATATGTGGGAGTCGTCCGGGGAAGGTGCAGTACTCTTTTAAGAAAGAACCTAAGAAGCACTCTCATATTGTAAATATCCCCAAACTTGCGTTGCATAAAACATAACTGATCTCGCTGTTGCCTCAAAGATTTGATATTTGACTCGAAGTCAACCAGGTTGTGTTTATGGCAATTTTTGCACTTTTCAGTTTTTCTAGCAAGTGAGTTTTAATACTATTTTGTGGTGTTAGTATTACTCCCAGGTATTTGTAATTATCAACTACTTCCACTGCTTCCCTCTCCAATTTCCAGATATAGTTTCTACTTCGCTGTCTCTTGCCTCTACCAAAAATCATTATTTGGGATTTTCCTCTGTTTACTGTAAGGTTCCACAGTTTACAAAATTCTTCGAGCTTAGTTATCATCATCTGGAGTTTTATCGGCGTGTCTGCTAACAGCACTATATCATCAGCGTTCATCAAAACTTTGATTTTAGTACGACCTACATCAATCCCTCCATTAAGATAAGAAACAATATCATTAATAAAAAGGGCGAATAGAAATGTACTCAGGATGCATCCTTGTCTCAAACCTGATGGTGTTGCGAAACTTTCAGACCGGTGATTATAAGAACAAATATTCTTCTTTCAAAAACTGTTTAAATTTTCCCCATATCTCTTAAATTGCTCGAGATATCTTAAGTTTCAGTTAGTAAGCCAAAGAGAAACTAAATTTAATCTAAAGTTTAAGTCCCTGGTCATAAAATTTTTTCCACATGAACCAAAATATACTTTTCTAGAGGTTTTTGGGTCGCTTAACTCGAATCCGCAATCAGAAAAATTCTATTAGCTTCCGTTCTTGAAATATAACCTTTATAAAAAAACGTTTTTTTTGCATTTTATAGCGATTATATTTCAAGAACGGAGGCCAATAGAATTTTTCTGATTGCGGATTCGAGTTCAGCAACCCAAAAACCTTTAGAAAAGTATATTTTGGTTCTTGTGACAAAAAAAGTTTAATTTGGTTTAGTGCTGTTTCTGGGTCTAAGATCACTCCTTAAATTTTAAATATCTCGGGCAGTAAAAAAGATATCGGAAAGATTAAAACATTTTTTGAAAGAATAAAACCAGTTCTTATAGGCACCGTTACAATTTTTTTCATTAGGAATTACCCTACATAAAAACAGCCAAAATGACGTTTTCGGCATTTTCTAACGGTTTTATTTCAAAAACGAAGGCCAATAAAAGTTTTCTGACTTCAGATTCGAGTTCAGCACATCAAAAACATATAGAAAAGTATATTTTGGTTCTTGTGGCAAAAACCTTGTTGACCAGTGTAATTAGTTGATATATTTTTTAGTTAATATCGTACGAGTATGTTTAATCAAAAAATAAAATAAAAAAATTTACATAAAGACATTTCGTATCATTTTGAGGTGTAAAATGTAAACCAAAAGATATCGTGCGACGATAGTGATTATTGGAGTTACAGAATTCAACAGATATGTAAAATCTGGGGCTCTATTACGTAATACGAAACAAGCGGCAAGTCAACGATACTGAAGTAAACGATAGTCACTACAAACTCAACCAAAAAATTATTTTTTTGAGGCTCACATGAATTCTCCCAGCAAACGCAATAATGTTATGACAGCTTAACAAAAACGAAAGTTAAACGATATGTAAATGGCAGTCGTAAAGATTAAGGTCAGGAACACACATGCGATTCTTTTCGCGCGATTATTCAGTCGCAAATTAGATGACAATGATTTAAATGACTGTAGACACAATTTTCAAATTTTTTATCGCGGGAAGCATGTGTGTTTACAGGCATTGAAATCCTTGCGACTGAATAATCGCGCGATCAAAATCGCATGTGTGTTCCTAGCCTAACGAGTATCGTTTAAGAAAAACGATTATCGTAATACGTAGTCCAATTTTAACGAAAACGAAGTAGTTTCAACGATAATCGTTTTACAAAATAGGGCCACTGGGTTTTTCTGTTAAAAGGATTAAGTCAAGCGGGATCTACTGTACATTAGAGATTCCCGTCCCGTTTTTGCTCCTATTTCATCGAAAGAGGTATCAAAAGTACCATTAACGAGTAGGATTCAATATGATCTTACTTTTCAATTTGAACATAACTTTTCGGGCTTCAAAAGTCTTTAAAGGATAAAAATAGTAGAGGCCCAAAAGTTATGTTTAAATTAAAAAGTAAGATCATATTAAAAACTAAAATCATCATAAAATGACGGGACACTCTTCTGTACATGTTTACTTTAAGAAGTGGACTTTTTATGTATGGTTTTAAGACAAAATACAACATGAACTAATTTTAGCCGCCTAAATCTTTCAAATCGACCTATGTGCTCGTCAATCAATATTGTAAATTGGACTACGTATTACGATAATCGTTTTTCTTCAACGATACTCGTTACTCTTTACGACTGCCATTTACATATCGTTTAACTTTCGTTTTTGTTAAGCTGTCATAACATTATTGCGTTTGCTGGGAGAATTCATGTGAGCCTCAAAAAAATAATTTTTTCGGTTGAGTTTGTCGTGACTATCGTTTACTTCAGTATCGTTGACTTGCCGCTTGTTTCGTATTACGTAATAGAGCCCCAGATTTTACATATCTGTTGAATTCCGTAACTCCAATAATCACTATCGTCGCACGATATCTTTTGGTTTACATTTTACACCTCAAAATGATACGAAATGTCTTTATGTAAATTTTTTTATTTTATTTTTGATTAAACATACTCGTACGATATTAACTAAAAAAAAAAAAAAAAAGAACTCAAGATATACGGCTCTATTCTGCTATTCGATTCACGTGAAAGTCTAAAATAATTAGCCTTTAAATGGGGGATAAAATTAAATTTAAGTAATTTATTTTTCTTTAGAATTGCTAAGACAGGCGGACACAACGTTTTGATTTCAAAAGTAAGATGCTTTTCTAAGCCATTTTGACGTAATAAAGCCATGAAATATTTCGATTCACGTGAATCGAATAGCAGAATAGGGCTGATAATTTGTTTAAGCGGCTTTGTTTTGGAGACTTTTCTGTTTTATTTTTTGTCTGTTTGTTTTAATTTAAAACTATCCAAGAAAAGAGCTGATATGGTTAGTTAAAAAAAGCTTATATTTTGAGATTGAGGTATTCAGGCTTAGGTGAAATGACAGAGCATCAGTCCTTAGATTCAGGATGTGGGTTCGTGTTACTTTAACCTTCTTACATTAATTGGAAAACCCACGTTGTTTACCCCCCGAAAACCAACTAAAGCCGCGATTTAAAGCTGCCAGAATTCGTCATAAGGACGCATAAGGCTATAAAACTGCATACCCACATTTTGGTTACACCTCCACACCCAAAATTTGCTGTGAGCTCTCGGTCCAAAATATATACATCAACAAATCAGTGGATACTGCAATAAATAAGTTTTGTGCAAGTTATGCAAGTTAATTCAAATTAACGAACTCAAGCAGTTTTTCTATTAAGGGGAATGCATAAGCTCCGCTAAAAATTATAAATATTATTTGTATGGAAAATTTAATTTAAATAAAGAAAAAAAAAAAGTTTCTACGCACTTTTCCATTTGCGTATAGTTGTGGTGCACGAATTTAGTTGTTGTTGAAAAACCATGTGAGTTTTTATCTGATCTTTCCACCTTGATCTTTCGGAATGAGTCTGTAAGAGTATTTCCAGATATTTGTATTAAAACGTCATGATTGATCTGCATTATTCAAATGAATTATACTAAATTAAATATAACCATATCCATACCCAGACAAAAACCAACTCCCAAACAATATTATAGTAATATATTAAAAAAAAAAATACTTTTTTAAAACCATTTATATTTGATTTCTTTTCAAGGCATGTATTATTCCAACATTTTCCTTAATGCATATGTATTATTTTAAAGAATAATTTTTATTATTTCTATTTATATGTATGTATGTACAAATAAATCAATCCGATTTTATATAAATGCTTGAAATGAAAATTATGGGTGTGAAAGTAGGTGAAATAATTTATTGTGATGGTATTTATTTTGTGATGCATATTTCTATAATAGCAAATTTCAAAAAGTTCATAACATTAATGCAAGCCCTTTTCCAAAGTTCATAAATAAAAAGTGATACAGAATTTTAGGCTGGAGAATACATGACCTCAACAGTATAATATATTAATGTGTTAAGTTAAATGAATAAAAAAAAATACATAATCTGCTGTTTGAATGAAATTAAATAAAAACTGAGAAACAGGGGTCGAATTACGGCATACGTTCGTTATCGTATCGTTGCTATGTGTCCCTATCTTTTTCTACTAAATAAATAGAGAGAGAAATAATCAAAACGTTAACGTATGATCGTAATCGTGTGCTGTAATTCGACCCCAGTTATGCTACAATGATTATGGATACATAACACAATAAGAGAGTCGATTTTATAAAACAAAACACCATTATCCATTTTTGTGCATCATTTATAAACTAATGTCTAAAGTAGTATGGACTATAAAAATTGCTGATACCATCATTAAGTGCACCCGCAGGTTTCAAGTTAAAATCTACACGAACAGGTTCTTCTTTGTTTAGAATTTCAACTTTGATCAGTGGGCTTGCCTCATATCTATTCAAATAAAAAATTAAATCAAAATATTGTAGGATAGTTTGTTTTTTTATATTACCCAAAAGCTACGGCTTGAATTTTATATGTTCCAGGTGTAAGGAGTCGCCAGTACTCCCCACGCTTTGTGGTGCGAATCATTTTGTCTTCAATACCTTGAACAACGATTTTAGCATCGTTTATAGGATAACCATTTATATCTTTAACCAATCCTTTAACTCCCATATGTACCATCTTTAGGAGACTTATAAGGCTTTGCTTGTTTTTATGCCATTCATTTGGCAGTGTTGATGCCAAAGGGTACTTGCAACATGAAAGCTCAACTGTTAGCTCGAAGCAGTTGGTAAATGCATAGTTGAAATCTTGCATACCACCATTCAATTCATACCAGAATGCGCCATTTGTAACACCATTGGTAAATGTTTCATTGCACTCTTTTCCTGTCCTCATAACTGGATGATTATCCGAATACGCATGAGCAAGTGTTTTAAAAACTAAATCATCTGGGGTAAGACTTTCTTCACAGCATTCGTGATGGTTCCTATACAAAGTTAAATTAAAGTAAATAATTTTATATATCAACGCAGCCATAAAGGGAAACTTACAAAGAGTTATCATACGGATAACTAGCCACTACAGCACCTCCATGAAAATTCGCAGACAAAACAAATGGATTGTTTACCAACCATTCAATCATAGCTGATGTTTCTGGCTGTCTTTGAGATGCTTTTATTTGAATTGTACGTTCATCTTCTAGGCGATCCGGGAAATCTCTGTTTAGATCCATGCCAGCAGCATTGTGCCGTCCAACATAATTGCGAAGTGAATCACAACTTCCTTCCTAGAATTAAAAAGTTGGTATTTGAGTTTAAAGATTCATATTTATAATCAAACTACTTTCTGAAAGTAAAAATATTTCTCAAAATTCAAAAGTTAAAAAAATAAAATGCACGACTGGGTGGCACTTTTTGCTCCTATGGTACAAGTTTCTTATATGGATTTCCATTTAAAACAGAAATGTTTGTAGTAAATCTAATGACCTCTTGGGGCAGTACTGAAACTTTATAGCTGTGTTTCCCAACCTTTTTTGAGATATGTCCCACCAGAACCTTCCCAAATTTCTCATGCCCCTGACATTTTGTGACTATACATGAAATTTTAAAAAATCAAAAAAAAAAATGAATCTTAAAGAAAATAAGTAAGAATATTGCGTTTATTTTGGAAGACAACAAAAACAATTGATTACACGTTGGGAAACACTACTTTATAGAATTAAAAGTACGAAGATCCGACGAAGCCTTCATGTTAAAAATACCATTTTCCAAAAAGTTTCCAAAGTTGAAGTAAGAACGAAAAATATTACAATTTGAATGCGAAAAACAGCGTTTTTCAGAGCAAAATAACAAACAAAGATAGAGGCTTTTGTTCAAAAAGAAATAAACAAACAACAGTCGACAACATGTGTTTATTTTTCTTTGTTATTTTGCTCTGAAAATCCCCGTTTTTTTTTGCATTTAAATTGTAATATTTTTCGTTCTAACTTCAACTATTGAAATTTTTATTTTTTTGAAAACTGCAATAACACGACAAGCTTTTAAAATAATAAACTAGTGCCACACCATACAAATTTTTTTTGGGGGTGTACCTCTCAAATAAAAGTAAAAAATTGAGTTTTTATAAAACTTGGATCTGTTAATTAATTTGTAACGAAATGGTGTACGAAATAAAACTTATTTTGATTAATTAATTGTTTCCAATTGTTAGACAATGTTTTAGCGAAAGAATTGTAAAAAATCAACAATTAAATATGGGTGTAGGAAGGAAAATACATAAAAACTGCATTTAATCGAAAACCGTAGGGATTCGGGATGAACAAGTTACCAAATTCTGAGAGCCCTTAAGCTGGCTTATCCGCATATTTCATTTGATCTATTACTTTTGGGACACCCTGTATATATAAAAAAAAAAAGAATTTGCTCTAAAATGTTTTTGAATGGTACACAAACGAAAATTTTGAGCGGAAAAACATGGACAAAAGGTTGACAAACGAACTAGACAAGTTTGGTTCAAAAATTTTGAGGTCGCAGTTCTGGCTTCACGGAGCTATGTATATAATGCGTTTATGAATATTGATGTAATGTATAATATATTACTTATAGGAAACGCTTTAAGCTATAAGACAATATTGTCTTAATAGGCTATAGGTTACACTGGTTTACAAGGGTTTTGTTTCCGAATTAAAAATATACTTTTCTGAAGGTTTTCGGTGGGCTGAAGTCGAATCCGAAGTCAGAAACAACTAATCAGCTCCCGTTCTTTGAGATATTACCGTTAGAAAATGCAATAAAACGTTTTTTTGAGTTCTTCGGACCTTATTCTTTTGTATAAGGAAAATTGTTTGAGCATATTTAGTTACGGTTTCTATAAGAACTGTTTTCCATCTTTCGATACCTGTTTAAATCTTTTCAATATCTTTTGTATTGCCCGAGATATCTTATAATGAAGTTAGTGGGTTTGGCTTCATATATCATAAAGGAGATAATGACGTTTTTAAATTTATAAAAATACCAAACAACTGAGGATATCTCGGGCGGTAAAAAAGATATCGGAAAGATTTAAACAGATTTAAAAAGTTGGAAAATAGTTCTTATAAAGACCGTTACTAAATATTCTCAAACAATTTTACTTATATAAATGAATTAGGTCCGAAGTACTGCATTTTCTAACGGTAAGTTGATGAATTTTTTTTGACTTCGGATTCGAGTTCAGCACACCGAAAACCATTATTTCGGCAACAAAAAAAAGTTTAATTTTGTTAAAAAGTGTTATGTCTTTCAGAAAGGAAGTAAGACTTTCACTAGTTCTTATTGCGGTAATCTTTCTATTAAATGAGAGGGTGGAAACTGAAGATAGGGGTGCAAAAGCCCCCTTTTTGTTTTTTTTTTCAATATATGTATCTCGTAAACAAAGCAAAATTTTGAGATATTGCACTTAACACATTTTGTAGAGAATTAACAATAATGTTTTTTTAAAAAATTGATAAAAAAATTTCCTTACCAAAACAGTCAAAACAAACATAAAAAAAAATCGATTTTTTGAGTTTTTTTACTTTTTTGGTTGTGTCTCTTATTTGGGCTGAGATAGGCATTAATATTGCTGTAATAAAAGATAGAAGATTAAATTTTCTTTAAAATGCTGGTTTTATTACATTTTTTCATTGAAAATTAACCGAAGTATGGCCATTTGAACCTATTTTTTTTCGCAGATTCAGTTTTTCTCAAGTAAAAAAGAAACATTTGAGGGGAAATTACGGTAACTTAGCAACCAAGAATAAATAGCGGTATTCTGTAGAAGGGTTAAATAAAATCATTTTTCAATATGGGAGAGGGTGGCTACCTCCCCCCGTTTAGGCGGGAGGGGCAATTTTCTAAAAAAAAAATACTTAAAATCAAAAAAATTTATTAAAAAACAACGGCAACACTTATAGTTATAAACGATACTTTTTTCGAAAGCTAAAATTATAATTATATTAAGTGCAATATTTTAAAATTTTGCTTTGTTTACGAGATATATTGAAAAAACCAAAAAGGCGGCTTTTGCACCCCTATCTTCAGTTTCCAACCTCTCATTTAATAGCACTCCGCGGTTTTATCTTCTTTTATAATACATAGAACGATTTCTGCAATAAAAACCCGTGAACGTCTTAGTTCCTTATTACCCTGTTTTTTTTCGACATAATCAATAGCCCATAAGAATAAATCAGACATTTATATGTATTTATTAACACGTATGTATTTTAAAAATGCCTACAATAGCTCCATATTATAACAGTAAGATTCGCGACGGTATAAATTGTGGGCGCTACATAATTACTTGTATTGTTAGCTGTGATAATAAAATTAATTGACTCTGTTATTTTCTGTATTATTCCCATGATAAAATAAAACAAAAATAAAGAAAGAAGTAAATTCTTTTCATCTCCTTTAAATTAACAGCTGTTTGAATTGAGTGTAAAGCTATTCCACTTATTGTCCCATTAAAATCAATTAAGAGTCATAAACTCGAGTTTGGCTGCACACGGGTAAACAAATAGTGTTTCAGAAAAAAATTATGAGATTTTCGATTGGTAAAAAAATCAATTTATTTTTAATTTAAATTTTTCAAAAAACTGATTTTGTGAACCGTTCGTTGATTGAGGTTATGATAATTCCCATTTGTTACAGCAAATCATTTATTTTTGTTGAAGTTCTATATGATTATTAAGAATCTACTGTAAATTACTTGTTTTATATATCTAGCATCAATATTGTTTGTAGTATGTTTATGTTTCAATGAAAATTTATTAGTCTATCTTAAACTCTGATACAAATATGTATATTGTTATTTTATTTGATTTTAATTACATTTTCCAACTACAGTTGAAACTCGATTAACCGGGATTGTCGGGACCGAGCCCATTACGGATAATCGAAAATCCCGGATAATAGAACTTTTTTTTTCAAGAAAAAATTTATATGTTTTTAAGTTTTTATTAAAAAATTTATTAAAAAAAAAAGAAAACAATTAAAAAATTATATTTTTGTTTGAACATACATTACAATATCACGAGATTAATTACGAGTATTATGAACTTTAAGGAAAATAAAAAAATTGTTGCATGTTTAGGTTTGTTTTTTATACCGGGCTTAGCTGGACAAAAAAAGCGCAGTCAGGGCTAAGCAATTTACATGTTGAATGAAGCAACACCTTAGCCCCTTGGGCTTAGTTGTTAAGCCCGATGATATCCCTGGGCTTAAAGGTAGAACTATAATTGACTGAAGCGTCCGATGAAACGGAGGGGAACAACGCTTCCAACTGCACTCGACGGATGAAAACTTATCAAAAATTCAAAGAAAACAACAAAAAAAAACGTAGGATTTGACATAAGCTTCCGACTGCTTCCTCCAATTATAATTCTGGGTTAACTTTTTGAACAGTTTTAAATCTGTGGTACTAAACTAATTTTTTCATAAATTGTTTAGAATTGGTTTACAAACGGGAAAACTGACGTTTGTAATGACAAAATTTGTTTAACTAGTTTTGCTAGCATACATTTTTGTATGTAAAACATACAAGAAAAATACAAGAAAACCCGAAAGCGATAAATATGAAAACTCTAAATTTACTTTGTGTCTGCTGATTTCGGAACATTCAATAAGCAGTGCTGCCAAGATTTCCGGTTAATCCCCGAGGCGTTTTTTTTTGTCCAGCTAAGCCCGGTGGTTATAAAAAACACACCTATTGTGTGACAGGGGATTTTACCCGTTGCTTTTCTTCGATTGAATTAATGTGAATGCGCTCAACTAGCAGTAAATCCTGATATGTTGTTCCAGGATAATTCTACTTATCAAAAAAAAAAAAAAATAAGAAAATAAAAAATATAAATAAAAAAAATTTAAATTATTTTCTTTATTTTTGAGTGCCGATTTTGTATGTTTTAGTTAAATTTTCTTCTTTCCTGTTCTCATATTACGGATAGTAGAGTTTATTACGGATAATAGAGTTAAAATAAATAAATTTTGTTTATTGTCGAGAAAGAATTTCAAATATTTTCATCACGGATAATAGAGCGTCCCGGTTAATCGAATCCCGGATAATCGAGTTTCAACTGTATTTTTAGGTGCCGAATCTCCATGATTTGGCAAGAGTACGATAACTAAGGCGGTGAAAAATAATAACGGAATTTTGTAGAACAGTCAAATACAAACATTTTTCACTATGGGAGGGGGTCTATCTCCCCCCTTTTAGGCGGGAGGGGAAATTTTTTAAAATATGACGAAAAATAAAAAAAATAAAATGCACGACTGGGTCGCACGAACTTGGTCTTAGAGTAAAAATTGCTTATATTTTTAAGACTTTTGATATAGAAATTTGGGAAATGTAGGTATAAAAAAATATAAAAAAAAAATTTTAAAAAAATATAAAATTCGTTTTTTAACCCTTTCGGACCCAGCGTTACTCTCATGTAACATTTTCTTAAAAATTCGTAAAAAATATTAAATTAAACAATTTTTTAGGTTTCCATGGCTTAATTTAAAGATAATAATGCCTAGTTACTGGATTATTACAAAAAGTTAGTCAAATATCATACCTTAATTTTTTTTTATCGAAAAAGGGACTGAAATTCACATTTTTTTTTTTTTTTTGCAAACGAATTTTTTTTTTATATGGTCATAATTTTTAAAAAAAGATATAAAAGATGTTAATTCAGAAAGTGTTTTGTTTTTTTTTGCTTAGAAGAAGTAGCATACATTATAGTTTCATAAAAAGTTATTTTCTCAGTTCTCCGACTTTTTTTGGTGGTCATAGGCAGTGCATATTACTTACATGTATCATGAGAATAACACATTAGTTTTGCTATTTATTATTTTGGAAAATAACTTTTTGCTATTCATATTTCTTAGTTGTGATATTTTTGACCCGATAATACCGAAAAAACATTTTTTAATATTGATTTTCATAGCTTGGATTCGAAAGGGTTAAAAAAATTAAAACAAAATCTGAAATCAAATTGACCTCCAAAAAAACTATGTAGTTTTATTTGATATATTAAGGTGCATTTTTAGAAAAAAAATTTCAAAAGCGTTAGAGCCGTTTTTTAAAAAACTAATTTTTTTTTTAATAATTTTTTGGAAAAAAAGTTTTAAAATAAATTTGGTATGCCATTTTGTGAAAAACATCTAAAAACAAAATTTCAAAAAAATTTCCAATGTCCCGTTTTCGAAAATTTGATTTTTGAAAAAAAAATTTCAAATTTTTTTTTTAAATCCAAAAATTAATTTTTTCAAAATTTGATTTTTGGTTTATATTAAAATTATGCTTCTTCACAAAAAGTTTTGTTAAAATCGAATTAGCGGTTTCGGAGCAAATCGGATTTAAAAAAACGGTTCTATGGCAGGTACCGTTAATAATGATTTTCAAAAAAATATTTTTTCATTAGAAGATAGACATTGTTTTAAAACTTACATATGAATTTTGTAAGCAAAATCGTTGGAGCCGTTTTTGAGCAATATCAACTTCACTAAAAACGGTGTATGACAAGTACCGTTATTTTTGGACCAAAAAAATTAATTCCAAAAAAACCTCTGGGGAGTCGCTAAATAACGCTACATACCAAGTTTGACATTAATCGGTCCATCCGTTTAGGCTGTAGCTTCGTATACAGACAGACAGACGGACTTCCGGGACCCACTTTTTTGGCATTCTCTACCATCGTCATGTAATGGAAAAATGTTATCTCAACTTTTTTTTTTTTGTACGAATGCATAACTTGATATATAGTACCTATATCGCAAGTAAAAATTATTCAAAAACAACGGCAACACTTATAGTTATAAATGATACCTTTTTCAAAAGCCAGAATTGCACACTTAAAATCAATCAATCAATTTTAAAATCAAGTTATTTCAATAAATGGTCTTCGACATAATCGATTTCAAAGTCAAAATTTGTGAAAAAAGTTTGAAAAAGCACATTGAATAAAATTTTTACCATGACTGTGATATTAAATATGAAATTAATAGATGAAATAAGCTGCCTTAATTAATTTCTTATCAAGTACTGAAAACCATATGCTTCTATGCCTTCTAGTTTTTGAGAAAATTAAAAATAAGAAAATTACCTTTTCATCAGATTTTCATTTTCTTGGCTATTTTCGCCAATGTTAACAGCTTTTTAAATTTAACGTATCATGCCTGGCCCGCTTTGAGGGCTCATAAGATTTAAACTCCCTTTTGTATCCTCTGTCCCGCTCAGACAACTTCGTTGCTTCGCTTAGGCTATTAAATTGGTCCTAAGAATCTCGCGATATTTTTAAAAAGAATACTTAAAAATAAATAAAAATGGTAGAAGTATGCAATTCAAGGCGTATCAAAGTGAGATGCCTAAGGGGGGCCATGCTGCCCCCCTACAACCCCCCTGCTTGGGCACACTATAGGATTTGGGGTGGGGTCAAGGTTGGGTATGTACAAAGTTTCTTTTGAATTCGAAAAAACCTTTTAAATTCTGAAGAAAATTTGCCTACACCCGAACTCGCACCCACCCCAAATCCTATAATAGTGAGCCCAAGCAGGGGGGTTGCAAGGGGACATACTGCTTGCAAGCATTATGTTTATGCAAACAAGGAAAAACAAAAAAAATACAAATTTGATACAAAGGAAGTTTTTTAATTTTCAATTTTCTCAAAAACTAGAAGACATAGAAGCATATGGTTTTCAGAATTTGGTAAGAAATTAATTGCGGCAGTTTATTTCATCGATTAATTTCATAGTCTTGGTAAAAATAGTATTAAATGTGTTTTTTTTTTAACTTTTTTTCACAAATTTTGATTTTGAAGTTGATTATTTCGAGAATTGAAATAATTTTCGAGAGAATTGAAATAATTTGATTTAAAAATTAAAATTAAGTGTGCAATTCTGGCTTTTGAAAAAGGTATCATTTATAACTGTAAGTGTTGCCGTTGTTTTTTAATATTTTTTTTTTATTTTTCGTCATATTTTAGAAAATTGAAGTTCCCGCTTAAACGGGGGGAAATAGAACCCCCCCACCCCCCCTCCAATAGTAAAAATGATTGTATTGAACTTCTCTACAAAATATCGTTATCAATTCTTGCCGCCTTAGTTATCGTACTCTCCCCCATGATTTTCCATAATGATTCTGATACTTTGGATTACATCTGTGCTTAAGTTACCCGCGACAAACCCGCACTGGTTATCGGTCAGCCTAATTATTTTTCGAATCCGGCTACCCAAGACCCGCTCAACGATCTTCATGGTGTGTTACATCAACTCAACTGCATCAGCTTAATCGAACGGTAATTATCACAGCTTCGCATATCAAGGGCGCACGCACCTTAAAATTTATTATCGCTTTAAAAAAAAAGTATGTAATTCTTTTATATTAATTTTTCATCTTTTATACAGGGTGTCCCAAAAGTCAACGTCGAAACGAAAACGGTAGATAGGGTAGGTGGTGACAGTCATATGTTTTTCATGTGCCGTGACTACAAATCTCAAGATTTCTCAATTTTTTTCTTTTGCGACAGAACTTTGAATAACCCTGCTACCAAATGCATACAAACTTTTAACTCAACTCCATCAGTTTTAAAGCAAATATCACTTTTTTGTCCAACTAAGTACTCAAAAATTGTACATGACTCTAATTCAATGAACCGTTGTGTAAAAGAAAATACACTACAATGTTTCGGCAATTTACCATAAAAGTTGGTGTGTTCCATTCTCTTTTCAAAATGGTATAGCATTATTGAGAATATTCCATAAATAACCGAGAATTAAATTTTTTTCTTGAGAAATCCGACTTTTTTTATTTGGTAATTTGTCCATATTATTTAATTTTTGTCCCCTTTCAGAACCGAATTGGTATTTTAAGAAGTAGTTAGGTGTTGATTTTTAAAAGATAAAACAAGCTTAATTAATAATCTAAAAGTAACAGTTGGTAGACTACGCTTTAGCAAAGGTTTATGAATGAAAATAGTAGAAAAACCTATCCTTATGGTCTTTTGACCGGAAATGGCGACCACAAAACACTGCGTATCCAAAATAGTTCGTTCGTAATACACTTTTCAAAAGGGTTATTATGCTATACATTGCTATGATGTCGTTGTACAATCTTTGGAAAGATAAAAAAGTGACTCGATTTATGCGATATCCTACAAAAAGCACACGATTTTTTCCCGACAACAAAAATTTGATATTCATACTACCCTCTCTTTACCGTACTTTACTTTAAGCCCGTTGAGGACAGTCAAAACGTGAATATGACAACTATAATCCAAGATCGTTTAATTGGTATAATTTGAGAGGAGGGAAGCATAGAAGGTGTACCTACTTAATAGATTTTTTGAGGACCCACACCGCCGGAAGGAAACTTTCCCTTCATTGATTAGGCAAGTGATCATCTCGTATTAGCTATGAGACAAGAATTGTAAGCCATCTAAGCCCGATGTGTCCAATATTTTTCCAGCTTTTCCCTTTTAGGGTATTTAACAACCTCACTTAACTTATTCGACTGTGATGAAGCTATTGGAAATTGTTCATTTAAAAGTCCGTCACAATCCTATCGCCAAGTAGTTGGCTTTTTTAGGATTGGTAATGATGAACTTTGACAAACAAATCTCTTGATCATTTCTGTTGTTCTTTGAGCGGCTATTTTGAAGATTGCATTTATATTTAGATCTAATCTAATCCGAAGATAAATCTAAAAAATAAAAAAAAAAAAAATAAATAAAATAAAACTACGTGGCACATCATGTTATCGGACAGGTGGCTTCAGTTTAGCTGCCGATTTAGAAGAACTTCGGAGCCGACTCTTGGGCTCGAACCTACGATGCCAGCTCTGCAGTCAACCTATTCCTAAGTGCCATGGCCACCTGTCTATTTTTTTTTTTTGATGATAGTTGCGCCCTAGAGCTGTGTCAATCGTTCATTTTAAGAGATTCAATCGTTCATATCGTCGGTGAAACCAGAAAAATGTGTAACTCCAATATTTCTGAAAATTAGATTTGAGTGCCTGATATTTACCGTTCCTTAAACTGGGAATCCCCTTAAAGTTCATAGTTTTTATTTTATTAGCAAATTAGAAAATGAAAACTCATACAAATGCCTTCAAAACGATGAGGTTTTAATGCTCTCCTATAAAATCTGCTAAAATTGAGTTACACACTTTTCTGGTTTCACCGACGATATGTCGTTCAGTTCAAGGATTCATTCTTTTCAATCGTTCATTTTTTTCAATCATTTTGGTTTCTTTTTTTTTTTTGATTTATTAATAAATTAAGTTTTTTTTTGGTTTATTTATTTATTTCAAAGTATGACATGAGTTTTATGAAGTTTTGCAAGCCTTTAAATCGATTTAGAGGTTAAAATTTAAATTAACTTAAAAATCAGTTCAATGATTCGTTCTTTTCAATCGTTCATTTTTTCAATCATTTTGGATGTTTTTCTTTTTGGTTTTAAATAAAATAATTTGTTTATTTCTATTTCAAAATTTTTTGTTGATGTTCTGATTTCCGAAACATTACGTTCCCTTTCGTTTACTCTGATCTTTTTCTTGCCCTTGAACAATATTAAAAAATGATTGTATTTCTAATAATCTGGTGATTGAAATCAATCAATCTTTTTGGTGAACGATTCAAAAAGAACGAATCAATCGCGATTAACACAGCTCTATTGCGCCCTTATTCGTGATTTGTCGTAGCTCTTGAGTAGAATACCTATTTGGTCCGAATCCGAAATGTGGGAGGTTGAATGGCTTTTTATAATATTTTCTATTCTGTGTACAAAACACTTTACGAGCAAATACCTATCTACTTCACTTTTATTTATTGATTTACTTTAATTTATTGATATGTACCTACTGGTACATGCGTCATAAACCAACTCTACACAACATCGATGACGTTGTGTGGCGATGTAAAAAAGAAATATAGTGTTGCTTCAAAGCAATATGATGTGTAAAAGGAGGCAAACTACTTTAAACGAAAAAGTTTAATGGTTTTTTGTTTTTAATAGTGTCTTTGACCTGTTACTTAAAATCTCTCTTTGTCTATTTTGTTTACATATGTATATTATATCTAACAATAATAATTATTTCCGAATTCCGATACAAGAGAGTTCGTCGCAATCACAATTCACAATTCCCTATTTCTCTCTCAGAGGAAGCTCTCTAATATCTCAGAACTTGTTAATTAATATGGATACTCTATTCTGCATTGACCTAGTGATAAACGAATGTCTATACAGAATCAGAGTACTTTTTCGGGCGTATGGTAGGTATAAGTCAAGCGTATACAGGCACATAGAAAAATTTATTGATTTTACCATCTGAGGAGAACCAGTAGACAAAAGTGTGGGGGAGAAGTATACGTCTTCATCCCCTTTGTTTCACCTGAATCTTTTGAGGAAAACTAGAAAAATAACAATAACGGGTTATATATTTACCTGAGATCTGGCAAATCCATCTGGGTTCATTGTAGGCATTATATAAATGTCAGTACTATTGATAAGCTTTGAAATTTCATCACTTTTCTCGTAGTTATAGAGTAAATATTGTGCCAGATAAATCAACATTTCTCTACTGACTGCCTCGTCACCATGCATATTGCCGATATATTTAACCATTGGTGTAAGAAGATTGCGATGACGTACATTCTTTCCTATTTGCAGAACCATTAAATTCCTTCCTTCTAGCGAATGTCCAATGGTATGAACTTTGGCATATTCGGGGAAAGTTTTCTGCAAGCGTGAGAAAAGGTCTTCCAGATTTTCTTGCGAGTGATAAAATGGATTTTCGATAAATTGTTCGTCATTCTTAATAACATATGAATGGGTGGTGAAGACGAGGAGAAGGATTGCGTATAATTGAACCCATAACATCATTATCACAAAAAGAAATCACTCAACTTGAATTTGTTTTTTTTTTGCACAATATTGCTTTTTTGGGTTTTTGTTTAGGCGAAGAAAAAACAATGTACTCTTAATTTAATTAATACAGTCTGGGTCACATCTAATTACTAAAATGCGAAAACGAAAATCAAGAACAGGAATCTCAAGCTGCTTGAACTCGAACGACAAAATGCACGAAACATGAATGAAAGATGAGGTGCGTTCAGGTCTAGAAATCTGAATTCAGAATTTTTGACAGAAGAACTATGTTCAAATGACACAATCTGAACTCAAATTCTGAATTTTTCATCGGGGCCTGTTTCAGTGGTACGCCAACACAACACACACACCAATCTATTTAGGCCGTGTGCGTTGGTTAAATTTTGACGGTTAAAAAAGGGATCAAATTTATTTTTTTGCTGTGCGAATTGGGTTAGAATGTGTTAAAAGGGACTTTTTTTTGGCATTATGTACTTTGATTAAAATTCCTTCAAGATATAACAAAATAACCTCAAAATGTTTTTTTTTGTATATAATTATTATTCAATTATTTATTTTTTATAACAAAACCCAGCTGAAAATATATAAAGTAAAATATTCTAGTGTGAAAATGTGAGAAAAGCGGTTTTTTTTTATCATCCCACTTGATCCATATAGATCATTAACACGTATTACAACAACTACATGAGATCTTGTTTTCATCAGGATCACGATTCGTGAACCTGATGAAAAGCAAGATCACGATTCATGATCCTGATGAAAATCAAGATCACGATTCGTGATTTTGATGAAAAGCAAGATCTGATGTTGTTGTAATACGTGTAATAATTAATGATCTATATGGATCAAGTGGGATAATAAAAAACCGCTAAATTCTCAATTTCACATATTTCTTTTTATTTTTATCGATAATTTCCCACTTTCAGCCTATTACGCTGCTGAAGCGAAAAAAAAATTTCCATACAAAATTTCGTTAACGAAATCCTGAACGGAAAATTTCGTTTTGCTTTTCGTTTTTCAGTACGCAGCTCTAAGGAAAAATTGGAGAGTTTTCACTCATTTCTCACTTACTTTTTACTGACCTGTGCATTTTTCTAGACTCCAAGAGCAGTGTTGACGGTTTTTTTCACTTTTAATTCATTTATTTCTTGCTTTAAAAATTATTTTCTATTGATTTTTCTTGATTTTAAATTAATTTTGAATTTTTTTATTTTGACTTTGACAGAATACTCGATGATATTCGTTAGTAGAGATACAAAAGAATAAGGTCCGAAGAACTCAAAAAAACATTTTTTTTTGCATTTCTAACGGTAATATCTCAAAAACGGAAGCTGATTAGTTGTTTCTGACTTCGGAATTAAGTTCAGCACACCAATAGGGCCAGTTGTACAAACGTGGTTCAGCCTCGGATCAAGAATTTAACTCGCCGATTTCGGCGGATTAGCAGTGGATCAACTTTGGTTCAAGGATGGATTTAGCTATTTCAACCTATATAGACCTAGAACCAGTGCTAAAAACCAATTTTAAGACCGAATTCAGAAGATAAAAGTTGCTGAACCACGGATCAAATATTTGTACAACTGGACCTTAGAAAAGTATATTTTTGTTTCGGCAACAAAACCCTTGTAAACCAGTGTTATCAAAAGAAAATTCGAAAAAAGAGCCTGTTTTCTCTTTTCAAAACCTTCAGAAAAGTATATTTTTGTTTCGGCAACAAAAAAAAAGTTTAATTTTGTTAACCAGTGTAATCATTGCGTACTATTACACGATGCCTCTTGAGTCGAAGGCCGTGTGCTTTGTATATAAAATCTATAGTACTATCATGAAGTGCAATTTTTTAGTTTGTTCGTTACCTGAGTGGTGGCGAGGGCGCTTAGATCGAATTAATAATGGGAGTAAGGAGATGAGACATACATTTCTGTTTGAAATTTGACATATTTTTTAGTTCGTTCGCTAGCTTACTTTTTTGGTGGCGCTGTTTTTTTTCATGATAGTACTATAGATTTTATATACAAAGGCCGTGTGTGAATTAATAGTTAACACCGTGTAAAATTTTTGACACTATTGAGATGAATAAAAAATTTTCAGCTGTTAAAAATTTATTGGGCTCTGGGGCCTGGTTAAATTTGAGTTAAATTTTTTTTGCAGATGGTTTTGTTTTGTTTTTTTTTTTTTTTTTTATTATTAAAAAGGAGTTTCATGGCAGAAAAAAGGCAGAAAAAATTTTAAACAATAATATTTTTTTTGAAATTTTTTTGTTCACCTCAATAGTGTCAAAAATTTAACACGGATTTAACTATTTAACGCAATTCACACACCGCCGAAGACTCAAATTTGGCATTTCTCTTTTGATTTAAAATTTTTTGTTGTTGTATTGCACCAAGAAGCAAAAAAAAGGGAATGTTGAAAAAAGAAAAAGTGGAAAAAAAAGAACGCCAAAAAAAAGTCTCATCAGAATTTCGACCCAAACCCATAAATAAAAAATACCAAGACTGCAAGCTTTCTTACGTCTTTCCCCCCAAAACCCTTTAGTGCACAGTGTTGTCAGTGAATATATGTGAAAGCCACCACGTTGGTAAATGACGTTAACACGCACACATTTATAGATTCACGACATTCACCACACTCGCAGCTTGTAGGCCATAAACAAAAAATACCAAGACTGGAAATTTTCGTACGTCTTTCCCCCCAAAACCCTTTTGTGTACAGTGCTGTCTGTGAATATATGTGAAAAATATATGTGAAAGCCACCACGTTGGTAAATGACGTTAACACGCACACATTTATAGATTCACGACATTCACCACACATCCAACACGAACACAACGATAGGTTCACGACATTCACCACACCTCGCAGCTTGTAGGCAAACGTCAGTTGACCGCCGAGTTTCCAGTCTTGGTATTTTTTGTTTATGTTGTAGGCAAACGCCATTCGACCGCTCAGTTTCCAGTCTTGGTATTTTTTGTCGATGCCGAAGACTCTCCGTTCGGATAATTTTTGTTTTATCTTCTTTCTCTTTTGCATAAGTTTTGAAAAGAGGCGCGCCCTGCAAACCAAACCTCAGTAGTTTAGGGGAAAATACAACCACCAACAAAGTCTTGTTTGTAGATGTGTTTCTTTATTTACCAAAATCTCTCCCCTCAGAAAAAAAAAAATTGTTTTGTTTCTCCTTCTTTGTGAAATGGGAGGAAAATAACGCAATGTATGCAATGTACAAAGTTTTGTCTCTTTTGTTCGCGTTTGTTTTGACTTTTGCTACATTTTATATTTTCTAGTGAAACCTTGCTGAGCAAAAGCAAATTATCTGTGAATGTGAGTTCGACTTTTTCTCTGTGCAGACAAAAACGAAAAATATATAAAGAAAATTTGTTCTGTCCTTTGGAGAATTAAATTAAACAATTTAGTTTAAAAAATAAATAATCTTCTCAGTTATTAGTGAATTTAATAATCTACCACACAAATTCTTCGGCACAAAAATTCCACCATCATCGGGAAGTTTGACCCCGCTTCACAGAGCTTTTTTTTTTTAAAGCTAATTATCTAAAAATTTACATTGATTATATTAGTATTATGTTGGCACAAAAGGGGCCTAACGTTTTTACATTGTTTTTTTTTTTTTTAAGCTAAATTTACAGTTAATTGTAATTGTGTTTGTTTTAAATACTAATTCTGCTGGCAGCTTCTTAACTCAGGTTGTTCAAGTCCGGTTGTCATTGTGAAGGTTGGATTAGGGAGGGGTGAGGCTTTCAGCCACGATAGTGAGCTGATCCAGGATCAGCGTAGAAGGGAATGTTCTCTTCGTCGTTGGTTGATATCACATCCTCATCCAAAAGTTCCTTAGCTTCTAGGTACCGCTGGTTAGGCTGTCTTGGCTGGTTTATAACTCTTCCTATTATTAAGTTTGGGTGGTTGCTCAGGTTCTGTAGGCATCTTCTGCTTGATTGGATAAGATACTTGTCGAGTTTTATAATTTGGGACTTCACAGAGCTTCAGCCTTGTGCATTAAGAAAAAAAAAAGATACAAAAACCACCACCAAAGTGCAGAGTAATTTTTTCTTTTTCACTATTCTCAAGGGTTTTTTTTTCTTTTTTTAAAAAACTATTTTGTGTGTTTCTAATAAATATTAAATAAATATAGTGGTTTTGAAAGAATTATTGTTTTTTTTTTTGAAGATTTTTTTTTATTTCAAGTGAAATTACAATTTTATTCTTAATGAGACAAAGTTTTTTGAAATTACATTTGAAACAAATTTATATGTTAAATTGAAGTTTATAAATAATTTTTCACTAAAAGCTAGTGAATTAAAACTATTTATAAAAATCAATTTACCATGTTTCATGTGTAATTTCAAAAGGTTTAGTTTCACTAGAAACAATCTATTTCTTTTACGTACAAATTTCACCACTTCTAGATAAGTACTTTTAAAGTACAATTTTCAGTGGTTTTTCTGTACTGTACTGTACTGTACTGGCAAATATACATCAGAAGCACTTCCAGATGAGCTTCGCTGATGTACTTTTAAAGTACATTTGTCTGTACTTTTGATGGAGGGGAAATTTATTTCATCTTGCATGTGAGAAAGAGATAGTTGCTTCACGTATTCTTATATACAGGAAGTATATAACTGAGTTTTTTCCCGAGCTCCTATCTTTTTCAGTTTAAAAGAAGTACTTTTTTTCTGTAATTCTACGTTTTCTAGGCGTGTAATAGCTGACTATGAGTTGGACCCATAAACAAAAAATACCAACCCTTGAAGCAAACGAGTCTGACCTCGGTCCGAATCCGCTCCGCCTCAGGCGGAGCTAAATCCGACTTCCACTCAGAAACGGGTCCGAAGGTGGCTCAAATTAGTATGGAAATTATAATCACCGCGGAGCCAATTTGAAATGTATTGGTTTTTTCACCACGATTTCTCCTTCGACTTTGTGTTCATACAACCGTTTTTCTCGGTCGAAGGTCGGAGTGTCTTTTCTGAACTCCGTTTTCTTGCTTGAAGGAAAGACTGGAAACTCGGCGGTCAACTGACGTTTGCCTACAAGCTGCGAGGTGTGGTGAATGTCGTGAACCTATCGTTGTGTTCTTGTCCGATGTGTGGTGGTGAAAACTGAGAAAATGAAAAAAAAGTAGACAGACATAGCCAACAATTAAGAGCAAAAGCGTCATTTTGTTATTTTTTGTTGAAGTGTTTAGTCCCGTCGTGTCTCGTGTCGTTGTTAATAAAATATAAGTATAATTATAAACAATTATATCAAACTATTAACAATATGGAAACAAAAAAAGGTATGTTGTATATATCGCTCAAAGTGTTTGGATTAAAGTGATGTGTTTCTGTTTGTGTTGTAGATGTAATCTCTAATGATGAAGAAAAAGGCAGAAGGTGAAACATGCGATTGGGCATCTAAAGAAACACCAACAACAGCAGCAACAACAAATAAAATAAAATGAAAAAAATGTATTGTATTTTATATTGTATATATTGTGAAAATTTCGTTTGCTAAAATTAAATAAAAAAAAACAGTTTCAGTGAAAAAAAAAATAAATCTTGTTCTTTTTTGGTCGCAAATGCGAAACGTCATCCCTTTTTTGTTCCTCTTTCTAGTAGGTTTTCGCTGCTCCGACTCGGGTCCGACTTCGGCTCCGTTTTCTCGGAATGGAGATTTTCACCACACCAATACATATGCAATCGACTTCGCGGTGATTATAATTTCCATACTAATTTGAGCCGCCTTCGGACCACTTTCTGATCCGTAACCGAGGTCGGACCTGTTTGCTTGAAGGGAACTGGTTAAAAAAAACGCCTCGGGGCTTAGCGAGAAAAATTGGCAGCACTGCATACTAAATGTTCCGAAATCAGCTGACACAAAAAAATATAAAGTTGTCATATTTTTCGCTTTTGGGGTTTCTTGTGTGCTTTTGAAGAAAAAAAGTTTAACTAACTATTAAATAAATATTTAAAATAATAATTGTCATTCCAAACATCATTTTTGATGTTTTTAAACAAATTCTAAACAATTTACGAACAAGTTAATTTGGTAGCACAGATTTAAATCTGTTGAAAAAGTTAAGCCCAGAGAATTCTCCGGGCTAAACAACTAAGCCCAAGGGGATAAAGTGGTGTTGCATTTAACATGTAAATTGCTTAGCCCCGACTGCGTTTTTTTTTGTCCAGTTAAGACCGGTGGTAATAAAAAACACACCTATAATAAGGTAATATATTCCGAACGTTGTCAAAATTTGTTTGTCAAAAATGGGCACCAATCTGTCAGGTCGACCTTTAATTTTTATATTTCAATCGCAGTAAACAGGAAATTTGTTTTTGTTTTAATTTATAAAATGTCATTTAAAAATATTATAAATTGAAAAATAACAAATTGTCTTCGTGTTTCATCGCGGAAAATGGTAAATAATTGTTTAAAAATTAGTGGTGTGCGTGGTTTAAGAATTCGGTAGCTGACATTGGTCGCCAAAGTGTCATGTTTTGACAATCTGGCGACCAATGTCAGTTCGGAATATAATATATCACAGTACACATAAAAAGGTAATATATTCCGAACTGACATTGGTCGCCAGATTGTCAAAATATGACACTTTGGCGACCAATGTCAGCTACCGAATTCTTAATTGTTTAAAATACCGACGAAAAACGCACAAAAACCGATAAACCACGCACACCACTAATTTTTAAACAGTTATTTACCATTTTCCGCGATGAAACACGAAGAAAATTTGTTATTTTTCAATTTAAGGCTTGGCCACACCGGAGGGTATGCGGTAGCGGTACGGGTAGAGGTAACGGTACTTGTATGAAAAAAATTCCAAACTGACATATCAACGTTCAGATGTGGAATTTTTTTCATACAAATATCGTTACCGCTACCCGTACCTCTACCGCATACCCTCCGGTGTGGCCAAGCCTTTATAATATTTTTAAATGACATTTTATAAATTAAAACAAAAACAAATTTCCTGTTTACTGCGATTGAAATATAAAAATTAAAGGCCGACCTGACAGATTGGTGCCCATTTTAGACAAACAAATTTTGACAACGTTCGGAATATATTACCTTATTATAGGTCTGTTTGGGTACTGCCTAAAATAGAAATATTTTTACTTTATTCAACTTTTTTAACCCAATTCCTGTTTGGGTACTCTGAAATTGAGCATTTTTTCACAAAAAAGATGGCCGCGAGAGAGAAAATAATTTCCCCTTCTTGTGATTTTCTGCCCAAAAAATTTCGTCGGACAAAAATCTGAAATCTGTCAAAAGGTAGTGCTTTCTCTGTTTTACATATTCGGTCTTGTCGCACAACATAAACAAAACAAGCTATAAACATGGCGGTGTGGTTTTTTCTTGTGTTTAAATTTATTGCGTTTTAGTGGCTTTGTGATCAAAATATATTATAATATTCTAAGTAAAAATTATAAAAAAAGTGTTTTGATGTTTTTTGTTTCTTTATTATTTTTTTTTCAATTGGTGTTGTTTAGATTTTTTGATGAAAAAAAAAAACAAACTAAAAACAGCGGTGTGGATTTTTTTGTGTTTTTATTTTAATTTATTAAGTTTTAGTGGTTAAATGCTTAAAATATATTAATATTTGAAGAAAAAATTATAAAAAATTGTTTGAAAAAAAAATGTTTTGATACTTTTCGTTTGTTTATTTTTTTTTTCTTTGTTTACTTTTTTGGAAGCAGAAAAGTTTGAACAAAAAGCGTTTGGGTACTTTTGGACAATTTTTCTTTCTCTGAGAGGATTTCATCCCCACTCCTCAAAATTTGACAGGTTTCATATTTTTGTACAAAAAGAACCCAAACAGACCTTATGTGTACTGTGATAATATATTACCTTTTTATGTGTACTGTGGTTGGACCCTTCAATTTTTCTTTTCCAACTGTACTCTTGCTCACGAAAACATAACCAATGCGAACTTTCCCTATAACAACAACATCAAACTTTTTTTTGACATTTTATCTAAAGCTTCATGCAAGCTTCATGACGTTATAAAAGCTTAAACGGTTTTGGTCATAAACAAAAAATACCAAGACTGGAAACTCGGCGGTCAACTGACGTTTGCCTACAAGCTGCGAGGTGTGGTGAATGTCGTGAACCTATCGTTGTGTTCGTGTCAAATGTGTGGTGAATGTCGTGAATCTATAAATGTGTGCGTGTTAACGTCATTTACCAAAGTGGTGGCTTTCACATATATTCACAGACAGCAATGTACACAAAAGGGTTTTGGGGGGAAAGACGTACGAAATTTTCCAGTCTTGGTATTTTTTGTTTATGGTTTTGGTCAAAAAAACAATTAACTTTTTTGTTTGAGATTAAGTGCACTTGTTTTTATTTACATTCTATGTGCTCTCCTTTTTTATTCTAAAATCTACGTAAATATGATGAAATTTGGAGAAAAATTCGCTAAAGCCTGGCCCGAAGAAAACTACTGTACCATGTTAACAGACATTGGCAAAAAACTGCTTGTCGATTGTTCAAAAATTGAAAAACCAAACTTCGGAGACAAGACTCTGACCGACATTGTTAATGCATCATCCAGATTTCCCATTGATGTAAGGCTTTATTCAAAATTTAAACATTGTACAGTGAATAAACTTGAAGAAATTATTATATTTCAGTTTGGTACAAATAATTGCAGAATCCAAAATCAACCAGAAGAACGCAGTCCTTTGATTATTGATCAATTGAAATCTGCCTACCCAATAATTCATGAAAGAGTCTTATATCTTTATTTGAAGTTCTTGGAACACAAATGCCAATACGGTAAATGAATGACCATAAGATGATTCATAGGTAGAATTTCACAAGATTGCATTTTGGTTTTGTTTTTGTTTTGGTGAGTGGAGTTGTAAGTTGTTGATGTTACACTCAAAAATAAACTCAAAATTTGTGTTAACGGAAAAGCAGGTTAGGTGGCTAGAGTTGCCAACTTTTTTACAGAAAGAATAGAGTATTTTGTTTCAGCGACGAAAAAAAAAGGAACATTTGAAAAAAGAAGAGTACCATTTGTTTTAAGTCTTGAAAATTTATTGTTTTGTACACATTCAAATTAAGATTCATATAAATTAAGAGTTTTTTTTGATCAAATTCAATGAAGCTCTATTCCTCTCATCTCGCCACTTCATATTCATGACCGAAAATACTCTCGCGGTGAATGCTGTAGTGGCACAAACAGATATCAGAGATACTTTGTGTATCTCTGGTTTATATCTTACAATTTTTTTTTAAAAATAAATTCATCGGGACTGTTTTTCAAAATAAATTGCCATTTTTCTGCAGTATGTTTTTGGATAAAATCAGCATTTTTTATTAACTCACTTTGAATTGAACTAATAGTATGGGAATGATTTTTTGATTATACCAAAAGCGCCAAAGAATCTAAGACCCACACTTTGAAGATGGTGGCGTTTAAGGGAAAGTACCTCAATCTCCATTATGCGGTTTTCACTATTAAAATGATTTGAATTTGGAAAAGAATTTAGTAAAGTTTGCCCTGAGGTCAGGAAGTTTTTAAAATAAAAAAGTCCGATGGAAGTGTCATTGATTTAGAAGATTTTACCCGAGTTTCGTCTTACTTTCCAATTGTGGTAGAGTCAAAAGCATTTTGTAAATAATCTATCCATAAAATAAAAATTTAATTTTTGCAATAATATGTACCTGTCGCATATATGGACAGCAAAAAGAATGATACAAAAATATTCAACAACAAGTTGAATCCGCTTATCCTTTATACACGAAAAAGGACTCTGGCTATATTCGAGGTTTTTAATACATCTATAAATCAATACATTGTACGAAAAAGTGGTTTCGAAAAAAATTTTTAAATATATATAATTTTGTTTCAGGTAACAAATGTGAAAAAGAAATATACACAAATCTTTCTATAACTGACTTTGTACAACGACTATTAACAAAACGATGCGTTTCATTCTTTGGAAAGAACGATAAGTACCTTCTTATAACAGGAGAAAAGGGTTGCAGTGGTTTTATGACGGTAGGAACGGAAGCAGAGACACCTCCATTACTTTTGAAAAATGTTTTGAGCTATGATGAAGTAAAGGTAAGGATAATATATAGTTCTAAATTTCGTAATAGGCAGTGTTGGTTTAAAATGAAATACGTGAAACAAAATTTAAGGGAATGTTGTTTCGCAATTTGAAAGCGACCGATAGAAACCTTGGGAAAAGAAATTTTAGGCGCACTTAGGCTTTTTATTTGTACATTAAATTAAGTACATAATTTGTTAAGTCTGAATTTGTTTACTGTTCATTATATTGAAAATTGCCATTGAAATTATTCTTATATGTAACCTGTCAACAGGTAGGTTCCAGGCACATGTGGAAAGAAATCAAAAATGAATTGGCATTTGTATTGATATTAATTTTATTTCGAGTGAAATTAAATGTGGAACCTAGCTGTTAGTCTGGAATCCCGCATGACTGTAGAAAGAGATAGGTCCATTATTTTCAAACTTGATGCCAAGCTTTTTTGGAGACTATCTAGAAAGTTATTTGATTATTTTAGAACCAAATTAATGGTACCTACAAGTCATACTGCTGGGAAATTAAAACAAAAAAATTTGTCTAAAAGTCTTAATAAGAGAGATCAAGCGCAGTAAAATTTTAAATGTTATAAACTACTTTTATTTTTTTTTTTTAAGTTGTGTGCGCACAGTCAGCCGACTCAAAAGTCGCGTCGGTCTGTGTGGCACAAAACAGTTTTTTCGATCGTTTAATGTTTTTAATCGGTCTGTGGATGCCAAGGCTCTTTTAAATTTTTTAAAAATTAAAGTTTTAGAAGCTTGAGCACTTGAACATTAAGAGCAAATACTTGTCAAGTCGTTAATTTTATTTTTAGATGGCTCCTTTTGAGGAGGAATTGGCCATACCTCCAGGAGTTTGCTTGTCATTTTAACTATTCAGACATGGTAGAGAATTGTGGGATCATTCGATTCTTGCACCCTAAAAACATGAACACGAAACCTTAATTTTTATTTAAGGTTTAATAAAGTTAATTTACCAACGCAAACTTAAAATACATAAACTACAAATAATGTTTCTAACGCAGAACATGGGTTGTATAAATTAATTAATTTAATAATAATAAAAAAAAAAAAACATCAAAAACATAAAAACCAATAAGGTAATATAGTGGAGTTACTAAAGCCAAAAGATTGTCTAGGAAATTCAAGGAAAAAAAATATATGGGAGTGAGGGACAATCTTCCATAGTTCAAGCGATAGATGCAATTTTCTTATTAATTGACTTCAAACACAAAAAAAAAATATTTGAACACAACGGCAACACCTACAATATTTAAATATACATTTTTTAAAAGCTAGAAGCTTAGTCATATATGTAAAATGAAAATTAAGTTAATTGAATGAACGGCTTTTGAAAGAATGGTAATTGAACTCAGATTTTTGAAAAAAAAAAATTATAGAAAAAATTTTAACATGTCGTTTTTTAAACTTGGTCGTAATATAAAATGCATTTATTTTCAAATTTTTTTGGCCGCATTTATTATGATTTCAAATTATAAAAGGAAATGTCAATATGTATAACGGTTTATGAAAAAAATTAAAAAGTATTTCATTTTCGAAGAACTTTTTTTAATAAAAGTTTTGAAAAAAAATGTAACTTATTTTTTTTTAAAGTTCAACATCTAAACATAAAATTATTTTTTATTCATTTAATAACCCTTACTGTTGAAAGTTAAATAGCAAAAATTTAAAGTTCCTATTTACCACAGTTTTTGAGAAAATGAATTATTTCAATGCAAAAATTCAGTTTTAATAAAAAAAACCATTGAAATTGAAGTAATTTTTCATTTTTTTTTTTTCAAAAGTGTGATATATTTTTCCTTTTTTTGCTTCAAAATTCAACTGATAATATTTATGGCCAAAAATTTTTTTTAAATAAATTCATATTTTATTAGAAAAAGTTTGGAAAAAAGTCATTTTAAATTTTTCTAATAACATTTTTTTTTTTTAATTCTGAGTTTGAGGACCATTTTTTCTAAAAGTCTTGATTAAATTTAGTGGATTTAAATTTAAGAGATAAGAATGAGCTTCTGGCTTTTTAAAAATGTATTTTAAAATATTGTAGGTGTTGCCGTTGTTTTCAAAATATTTTTTTTGTGTTTGAGGTCAGAATGTTAGAAAATTGCATTTATCGCTTAAACGATGGAAGATTGTCCCTTACTGCCATTTATATATTTTCCTTAAATTACCTAGAGAATCTTTTGCTATCATTTGTTTTATGAAATTTAAGCAAAAAAAATGGTTTTGTTTAAAAAAAAAAATTAATTTTAATTTTAAAAAACAATACGGCAACACCGGCAATTTTTAATCTATAGACTTCAAAGTATTTTTAATTACCTACGTTTGAAAAAAAAAATCGTCAAAATCAGAGCTGTTCGGCCGGGTTCCCTAATAATTTGCTTTAGTTACTCTACTAATAGTTTATGTGCGATATAAGAAAATTTACGGATTGAGAAACATTGATTTTGAAACAAGTTGTTGAGTTACAAATTGTTTTTTTTACTACATATATACTCATAACTTTTAAATAATAGATTTTCTAATTAAAAAGGGTAGGTTCTATTTTGTTTTCACTGATTTAACTTATGATTTTTAGCTCTCTGCATTTCTTTCTGTTTCATCACATTCGGAATTTCTTAATGATGGAAACCGCAATAATGTTGGTGTGATAGAAAAAGACAAATCCAAAATTGAACGTGCAGGTGTTGTTATAGGCTTGATTGGTGCTCGACTATCCCGTCGCGATGTAATGGAGTTCCAAGACATTGTTATTTCGAAAACTCAAAACACGATTGAAAATGGTTATGGACAAAATACTAAAAAGAACGAAACTAGACAATCCGACTATCGTCATATGTGGAAAAGTTTTTACGATGAGCCAGATTTTTCGTTTGATCAAGTAGTGAAAGATGGTAAACGATTTGGTAATTCAAAGAACATGAACGACATTTTTGATAATTTAATCATGAAAAAACGCTATGCCATCTCATTTGATACACTTCTTTTGGAGAGTGAAGCGCGATGTGCAGCTGCTGAACAGCGTGCATATATACATGTTGTTGGTATTGGATTGGGTGTATGGAAAACAGCACCGCAACAAGAAGAAATATTTTTACTAACTTTTACTGAAAGACTAAAAGAACTGCTGCCCAAACTTAATCATATATCATTTGTGCATTTTTCATGGTTTAGTATGACTAAGTGTGGGGAGTTAGAACATGGCGGAATCTTTAAAAGTGATCCACATCCTGATGGAGGGATACGAACGTTTTTGTCAAAAAGAAATCCTGCAGACAAATTGGTAAGAATATTTATTCGTAGGAAATTTATAACCTTATATATTAATCGCGGATGAATTATTGCACTGCGGATAATTTTGTATTCGAATATTAACAGCTAACAGGAGGGTGCTGATTCCGAAAATAAAATGCATACAAGTTCATAAAAACAAATTTTTTTTATTAAATTTTTTTTTATAACTAACTCAACCAAAAAACATTACGTTTGATAAAACAAATTTGGAATTAACTTAAAAAACACATATGAAGAGAGAAACTAAAAATAGAATGAAATTACCCCCAAAATATAAAAAGTAAACATTTTTCAAAAAATGGAGCTCCTGCACTGTGGGCTAGAACGCTTTTATAGCTGGAATTAATTATAGAAATTCTCGAAATAATCTAAAGTTGCAGTTAAAGCCATTAAGATGATGTCGAATGATATAATAATGATAATTTTATGGTACAACAGACACTTAAGATAAGACCAACAACAAAAATAAACGAAATATTATGTTAAATAAGGTTTTCCAATTTACAACAGATATTATTGGTATAAAAAACAAAAAAATGAGTTTTTTGAAGTTTGAACGCATCAAACTTGAAAATGGTGTCATTGAACGGTTACAAAAGTTGTTTTTACTAAATAGGGAAGGTAAAATGTTATCGCAAATAAAAAAACCGTTATTTGAAAACATTCAACACGTTTTTTTTCATCGTAAGTGGTTTTTTTGAACATTTTTCTCACTATACTTTCAGAGTTACAGCGAAAAAAGTTTGCTCTTGTAGGACATAGTTTTATAAAAAACATAATACCATATAGGCTAGCTACTTTTTAAAATTATTTCTAGAGTGTGCCTACGCGTGCCTTTTTTTTAAAGCTTAGGAACATTCGTTTTATATGAAATCGGTGCTAGTAACATACTTTACCTTAAAATTTATAAACAAAAGTTCAATATAATTACAATTTAATAGCAAGTACTATATTAGGATATATCAGTAATTGATAAACTAGCAAAATTTTCACAATCGATCCGTTAAAACAAACTCATTAAACGAATATCAGGATATAGGAAAAAGTGGACTTTTTTGTTTTTTTTTTTGAAAACTTGCTTTTCGGTTGTGTTTTTATGTATCCAATGAATGTTTTGACCTCAATTTTGAATGAACAATCATAGCTAGTCCATTTATCTATCGAATAAGACTAAAATGAGCAATATTTGAAGAAGTTGACTTTTTAATTAATTACTGCTAAAATAGCGTTATAGCCCACAGTGTCCTGGTTAGAAACCAATGTGGTTTTTAGGCTAACCTACTGATATAAATTTTTCTGTTAACGAACATTTAAAATAAGCAAAAGTTTAAAATTACTATGAACATGCTCCCAAAAATGTGAAAAACGAAAATATCTCAGAATATAGAGCTCCTAGAAAGGTATGGATGTTATTATAGTTCATGTTTTTGTTGATAATTTTATGTTTGATCTGAAGCCCATTTTAAAACATAAAAGGTAGGAAGGCTTACTGACCACAAATACATTTAGCGTAATACTTATTAATTTTTCTGGAAAGTTTGAATAAATGCTTGAAATAAGCAAAACTTAAAAATTAGTATGCCTCCACATTTGAAAAATTCAATATTTCAAAAATAGTACAGGTAAAATAGGCATTTATAAAAAAAAATTGTTACACTCATGAAACTTGGCAAAAAGTTTGCCTTTGGGATAAGAACCAAGTACAAAAAAAGTCTATAAAAAAAAGTTGGGTGGAAGGGTGTTTTTTCGCGGATTTCGCGGAGGGGGTGAAGGTCAAATATATACTGAAAAAAATTTTTTGCCGAATATCATCATGTGAAACAAGGTATTTTTTGATGCTGAATCTAATGACATAAAAATAAAGTCAATACGATTGCTCTAAGAAAAGTTATTGCCGATTAAAAACAAGGGTGCTTGTTTTTTGACTTCAACAAGTAAAATATAACCGAAACCCATGTGAAAAACATGCTACACTGATAAAACTCGGGATGAAGGTTTTAGATAGAGCAGGGACAAAGGAGTCATAAAGTTCTTTAAATTATTTTTTGGTGAGAGGGTGTTTTTTGATGGGTTAAGTTGTGTGTGAGGAAGGTATCATAACAGCTGACTTAAATTTTATTAATTTTTAAAACTTGGTGTAAATGTTTTGGTTGGTATAAATAAAATGAATCATTGGCTTTTTGGGACCAATTGCAGATTTTACTGTATCCTTTCACCAAAATTTTTTTTATGAAAACTCTTTATTCTTGCTTTCTATCCCAAAATCAACGTTTTTACCAAATTTCATTAGGGTGACCCATCATTTTTGTTTTCACATTTAAAAAAAACACCCTTTTAACCATGATATTTTTATAAACACTTAAGATTCTTGTTTCTTATATTAAAAGTAACATAATTTCTAAATTTCAATAAGGTACCACTAATATTACTCTTTTATTACATACTTTTTCAAATATACCCATTTCTTATACCAACCAAAACATTTACACCAAGTTTTAAAAATTAATAAAATTTAAGTCAGCTGCTATGATACCTTCCTCACACACAACTTAACCCATCAAAAAAACACCCTTTCACCAAAAAATAATTTTAAGAACTTTATGACTCCTTTGTCCCTGCTTTATCTAAAACCTTCATCCCGAATTTTATCAGTGTAGCATGTTTTTCACATGGGTTTCGGTTATATTTTACTTGTTGATGTCAAAAAACAAGCACCCTTGTTCTTAATCGGCAATAACTTTTCTTAGAGCAATCGTATTGACTTTATTTTTATGTCATTAGATTCAGCATCAAAAAATACCTTGAAAACATGTGTCATATGATGATATTCGACAAACGATTTTTTTCAGTATATATTTGACCTTCACCCCCTCCCTCTTGTCCGCGAAAAACACCCTTCCACCCAACTTTTTTTTATAGACTTTTTTTGTACTTGGTTCTTATCCCAAAAGCAAACTTTTTGCCAAGTTTCATGAGTGTAACAATTTTTTTTTTATTTCTTGATTTTATGTACTATTTTACCTGTACTAAAACTAAGGCTGTTTACTGAATCCAAATGCATAGAATTTAATATACATCTTAAAAAGTTGAAAATTTTTGTCCAGTGTAATCCATTTAAAAATGTATTCGAATTCTGTTCAACTCTGCGTACAAGGCAATCACGACATACCAAGGGAATTTTTTTTAAACTTGTTTTTGTTTACTAAACGTTTTTGTACATAGAAAAGTGTTATTGTTATTATTGAAATATTTCAATTACACAGCAGTAAATTTTTCAATTTTTTTTTATTTTTTATGAATAAACCAAAAAATTCTTTTAGTATGTTGTATTTAATTCAAAGAATTTCGATAAACAATTTGCACAAATAAAATTCAAATTTTTTAAAGAATTTAACATATTTCTATATTTACATAGATATCTATGTATTGTATATTGTTCATTTCTATCGTTTATATTGCTTATTTCGATTGTTTATTATGATCGAAAAAAGAAACAAAGTTTTCTTATATCATTCTACAGATAAAAACAAAGTCATACAAAATTATATGTTTTCATACTCGTCTTTTCTTTTAATTAACAATATAAATTATGTACTCATGATTTATCTTAAGTTTTTCAATACAACCCAGCGTCAACCAGAACACGAAAATGTCCTTCTTATCGTATCTTATGCGTGGGATGGAAACGCTTTACCTGGAAACGAATTTTGGATGGTTAGTTAGATAATTGAAATTCTTATTAATTTTTATTTAATTCATAAACATTTAATTTTTTACAGAAAATGCTTAAATCGACTGGAGATTCTTCAACTGCTTGCAGCACTCTTATCACTGAAATACACAATCCACACATCAATTCTCAAATGGTTTGCGGAGAAAATTTGCATTTAGCTTCAGCTAAATACGGAGTTATCCATATATCAGAGTACAGCAAAAACATTTTAAATTTGTAATTTTTGGTTTAATAATTTTAATATACTGTTGGATTAAAATTAAATTCTATCTTTTTTTCTTTTCAAGTCTGAATCTACTTTATGCTGTTGATTTGGTCTCCTTTTGGTTCTATTGGGTTTAGGCAAAAACCGTGTGTTGATTATTGTATTTGTTGATGGTACTACATCACGACGAAAAAGAAACGATATTGGTTCGTCGACTGCTTCCAATTTTATAGGTTTTGATTGAGGAGCGATCATTAAAAGATTATTATTATTATTATTATTCGTACTTCTGGTGTTATCTAACTGTACAATGCTTCGTTCGCATTTGACATGGAATTCTTTCATGCCATTGACAGCAGATTTGTCATTGTTGTTTGGTTCATTTTCTTCGGCGTGTTTTTGCTCTTCTTGCTTCTGCCAATCAAGAACATTTGTTAATAGCTTAATGTACTTTATAGACATTCGAAGAATTTCATTTTTTGATAATTTTTTATCAGGCGGGTGTGTTGGTACCAATTTTCGGAGTTCGGAGAATGCTCCCGAAACGTTTTGCTGACGCCAGCGCTCTCTAGTGTTTGTAAAAACTTTACGTACAACAATTTGCCCGTTTTTCATTATATTCCCTTCAGGTGATGTGCTTTGAACGTGAGGCTGAAGGATATTATTGCGTCCTGCAAAAGAATTTCAAAAAGGGTTCATATTTAAATTAGTGTATTCAATTTTGGTAATTTCATGTAATATTTAACGTATCTACCTTCAACATGATTGTTAAATTCTTCATCTTCACTGTCGTTTGAAAAGTCCGACATATCGCCATCAGAAATTGAATCTGTTTTTGTGTGACTGCAAAATCCACTAAGTGAAGTACTTGATCTGTTCAATATAGAAACGTCTTTAGGTGAAGTGGCGGTTCTCACGTTGCTAGTGATTATATGATCTGTTGTGCTACAAATTGAAGAAGTAGAACTGCGATCGTCATTTTCTTGCGATTCCATTCTAATATAGAAAAAATAAAATAGAATATAAAAATAGTCGGAAAGTAATGAAATCCCGCCGAACAAAATGCGTGTAACGAAATCCCGCCGAATAGTACTATTTCTGATTCTTTTTCATAAAATAACTAGTACTATACCATGGTATATACATACTTGTACAAATCTTTGTAAATTTTTAATTATTTTAATGGGAATAAAAGATGAATAAAAAAAAAATATTTAATTTTTCGACAAAATTTTGATCATTTTTGATTTGTATTCTTTCAATACCCGTTTTAAAATTCTTTTAAAACCCTGTGTCATTTTGGCACTCAATTCCACTATTCCACTAACGTAAATATTTTGACCTCAGGAACTCGAAAATTACACTAAAAAAGTTAATATGGGTAGGTTTTCGAGATACGATTTTTCAAAGTTTTTTGTCGTTGTTTTATCAATGAGTATAAACTTAGCAAAGCACTTTTCGAAAACCTTATTTGGAGCAGTATATTATTTTTTTGCCAATTAGTTACGGCAATTTTTGTTGGTCCGGTAGTTTTTGTTATTAATTGTTCATATGATCTTAGCGGAAGCATCCCTTCTGAATGGAGCCCAAACTAGGTCCATATTTTGTTGCTAAAAAGTTTTGGTTTTATTGCCATTTTTCGCTTAGTTCGTGTGAACTTAGCGAAGCACCCCCAGAATCGAAACAAACTAGGTCTATATTTTGTTACAATTTTGTTTTGCTCCTCTAGTTTTGGTTTTAGGGACCAGTTCTATCGTTGAAAAATTTAAATCATTGGAAAGCCCTGTCAGTGTAATTTAGTACTGCAGTTATCAGGTCCGTTCCACACTCAGTTTGCAACTGCCGAATTTAGTAATATTTGGTTGTTTTTGGTCAGAGTCTGTTCCCAACTTCAAAAATTGTGTAGGAGAGAGCGCTCACGAGAGAGTAAAAAATTTCCCCACCCTGACAAATTTAGCCCAAAGAATTTCTTCCGGCAGAAATATGAGTTCTGTCAAATGAAAAGTTGACGTATGTCAAACAAATAAATAAAGAAGAAAACAAATCAAATTGTAGTGATTTTTAAACTGAATCGCGTTAACGTAATTTTTGCATTAAAAAAGTGGTAATGTTTATCGAATTAAGCTTAATATATGAAATTGTGTTGTATAATGGTGTTCAACTTGTTCCAGACTTTTTGGCAGTCTTTCGTAGTTTTATTTCCTACTGAGAGAATTCTCTCCCAACTCTCATTAATTTGACAGACTGCCTAATTAGGTCTGTTCCAGACTTTTTGTGCACTAAATTAGGAAGTCTTTCAAATTAATGAGAGTTGGGAGAGAATTCTCTCAGTGGGAAATAAAACTACGAAAGACTGCCAAAAAGTCTGAAACAAGTTGAACACCATTGTACAACACAATTTCATATCTTATTAGTGCACAAAAAGTCTGGAACAGACCTATCATTGAGAGAAAAACTGACATATGAGAACAGAAAAAGATTTGAACTTTTTAGTTAAACGATTTGTGTTCTATAATAAATTGTATTTTAAGAAAGGTTTAAATTAAAATCAAGTATTTTTTTTAAGTAAAAGCATTCTATATCTCATTTTCTTCATGCTGATACCCCCTTTAACAATTTTTGTTTGCTTATTATTGCATATTATAAAAAAAATTTAATGATAGCTATAACTGGCCCCTTTTGGCATTTTTCGCTCAGTTCGTGTGAACTGTAATTTTTCAGATTTCCACGACCCACAAATACTTAAAACTTTATACTGTGCTCTTGTGAGATCTGGGCTTGAATATTGCAGTAGTGTATGGTGCCCACACTACACTTCAAATATAAATCGGATCGAATCTATTCAGAAAAAGTAAACATAATTTCTGTTTAAGTTTGAGGTGAATTTTGTTCGAGTGTTAAGTGTATACTTGCGATATTCATAGTCGTATTTAGACTCCAGTTTATCTTCTTAGACTGGGGTACATGGTACAGCCAATGTTATTTGAATAGGATAAACTCCAGTGTCCAGTCAGAAATAGCTTTAGACAGTGTCTATGAATATGGCCGAATATTTCTAAGTACCTAACTAAGTTTTGATATTGTTGTATAAAAAAATAGTTTTCAATAAAATATTTATTCTGTATTTGTTCTAATTCTATAAAGACGTTTTATATAATTCAGCTAAAAAAATAACGGAGCAAAAAACTAAAATTGCCTAGTTTGGATTCGATTCAGGGGGGATGCTTCGGAGCAACAGAATCAAAATTGCCAAAACTAATAAGCAACAATATAATAAAAAACTGCCAATTCGTTTTGCGAAAATTTCTTTGAGCACAAGTTTTTTTTACCAAAAATATTAAAATTTGAAAAAAAAAACGATTTTTTATTTCAGAGGCAATGCCCTACCTTTAATTTAAAACTGCCATACCTTGAAAAATGAAAACTTACTTCCAAAATAAACAAACAAAATGGTCAAGTGCCTAAAATATTTTATTAAAAGAATATCACCAATCGTATGAAGCGCGAAATTGATATTTTTAACTAATATATGTATAAAATTCTATCCAAAATCTTAGATCAAATGTATTTTCGAGAGGATTTTGTTTCGGAGCTTAATTATTCTCAATACTCTGCATACTTAAAAGTACGCAACTTAATTTATTTTATTAAGAAATTTTTTTTAGGAAATTAATTATTAAAGTCGTTAGAGCGGCTTTTTAAGAAATTAAAAAATCACGATTCAAAATATAGATGGTATGCCATTAATTGTAATTGTAATTCTTAACACACTAAAAACTAAGTGTGATTAATACAATTAAAGCTTTTGTTTAAACAAATCTGTTGAAATTACTGAGATTGTCGTTTTGAACAATGTTAGAAGTTAAGAACCGTTCTACACTGTGTGAATCGTAAATCTAGTTAAAATAAACGGAAACCACTTTAATTTAACTACTTTCGGAATTATTTCTGCCTGCAGTGTGGTTCAATTTCGTTCAGTTCTGGCTATAGAAACTATGAGAAAAACCATAAAACCCAGTTTTGATCCATGGAAGCCTTTTTTTTTTTTTTTTGATAAAAATGGTTAATATTCTTGTCTCGACCCAACGATCGCTGCCCTACTTTAAATTTAACTCTGTCTACGGGCCTTAAAGAAACGCCTACATTTATATTAATTTTAACGCACACTTTTTTCTTCTTTAGTTTTACCCCTGTATCTTATTTAAAATGACTTTGAAATTCTTTGGTGTATTTTTTTGTGTTTGCTTAATGTTAAGCAAGTCGAAAAACTGCTAAACTGCAACAGTATAATAAAAAAAAGGAACCAAATTAAACAATTCAAGGTCTGAAAACTGATATTAAAATAATTTTTGTTTTTGTTTTTTAAATTTAAAAAATGGAAGCAAGGACAGTTGTTTCCAATAATTTTATTCAATACACTTGGTATGGTCTCCTCTAGCGCATATGACAATCTGGAGTCGTCTGTTCATTCCACTAATAAATGTTTGAAGGTTTTTCTGTAACACTTCTTCACTGCAGTTTTCAGTTGATCAAGACAGCTTGGAGATCGCGAATGCATCTTTTCAATATTTCCAAGACATGTTCTATTGAATTCAAATCACAACAAAAACATTACTGTTAAAAAAGAGCCAAGTTCTCCTATGTTGAAATTATGCTAGCACAAAAAGTACTGAGATTTAAAAGTGTACCAAGATCTAAAGTTTTGTTCCAAATTTGTATCAATAAACAATTTTTAAAGTTATTTCGAAAATTGCCAAGTAAACAATCAAAATTTAATAGAGCCAAGTTCTGTCTTTTTTTAACAGTAATGTTTTTGTGATTTCACTACTTTTTGCAAAGTATTGATGTAGAATTTAAAATCTCTATACATATTTAATGAAAATTCAACGAAAATGGGAGTTTACCACGCCCACTGCCCACTTAAATTTTTTTATCACTGTTCCAAATTTCAAGTTTCTAGGGCAACGGGAAGTGCTTCATAATTTTGATGATCTGTCAAAGAGTGAGTGAATCAGTCAGTCAGTCAGTCAGTAACGGTTTTCGTGATTTTTGGAGCATTGTATATTAGAAACTACTTATGTTTAATGTGTGAAATAAACTGAGGTGCTTCTTCTTGACTAATAATTTCAGTTTTAAACTTTTGGCTTCTTTGGTATAGAAGTTAGAGGGGTGTGGAAAATGCCCTGAGTTGTTTCCTGTAAATAAGGGTGTAGTGCCAAAGTTGCTAGAGAACTACCGTTCCCCTTGATACTGATTTTTTGTGATGAATCCAAAGCAGGCATATTGAAATCTTGAAGATATGTATTCTCAAACCACTCTAGCATGCATTATCGTGCATAAGACTAAACTGTAGACCAAATCTAAGGGTGATTGGAACCGGATGCTGTTCGAGGACATCAGTCAAGTATCTTTGGGTACTTAACATACATAGGTCTAGGAGGGCTCACTAACTCTGTAGGTATTGTAAAGCAGATTCTACTCCATAAAAATTTATGACTCTCTAAAACAGGCATGTCAAACTTGCGGCCCGCGGGCCGCATGCGGCCCACAACGCTTAACTCTGCGGCCCAGTTCACATTTTTAATAATTTCGAGTTTAAGTTTATAATTTACAGTACTTTGCCATATTATTAGGCCTAAGCGAAAAAATTGCAATTTTTTGTTTCATGTTGCTCAATTTTTAAAGTTTTTGTTAAGATATCCAACATTTTTTTTGTCTCATTTAATTTTAAATTTTGATAAAAAATAACGTACAGTCCTAAAAGACGTTTTCTATGGATTTCTATGGAGTTTCCAGATTGGTCCAATGCTTTAATTTTTGCATAGAAGAATAACGTGACATTCTTAATTTTATGGCAAAAACCCCATTATGCACAAATATAGAATCTTTGAGCCTCAAGCATATTCCGAAATCGTAGAATCAAAACGAAAATGTCTTTAAGAGCTTAATCCCTTTTACACGTTATTATTTATCGAAATCTAAGAATTCTTTTACTTTTTTTAAGTTAATCCGTATCTATCCTCATCGGTCGTATCAAATTAATCCACAAAAAAATATAAACTTTCATACTGAATATGAAAAAGGCTTTGAAAGACAAGTTCTCTTGATTTTCTTCGCTTCTTTCCTGTTAAATGTACCTGTCGATGCGAGTTGTTATTTAGGTCATTAAGACGAATGAGTTACCTATAAGATCCAGCCTAACTAACCTTGGTCTTAGAAAAAACATGGTAAATGGAATACATTAATGTAATCATTTTTCCTGTTTTTTTTTAATAATTTGTTTTATAAAAATTTTAGTTCTACTTTTTTCTGCGGCCCATAAAAATTTTGATCTCGCTGTTTTGACCCTTCGTTACCATTGAGTTTGACATGCCTGCTCTAAAAGGTTCGCGGGTTAACAGAAAGACTTCATCAAATCTCTCCCCAAATCTTCTCCACAAATATTTTATTCCATAGTCCATACCTTGAATTTAAGATCACTACTGTCTCATTTGAGAAAATAACCATGATACTGTGACATAAAGTAATAGTAGGGCTTTACTGTAAAATAAATAGGATGTGTGTTAAATTCGAGCAGGAGTGTATATTTAGTTTCGATTCTTATTGGTACATATTTTTGAAAGATTTAGCCCTAATTTTGATAATGCCAATTTAAAAAAAGGATATTCCTACTGGAAAAATACATATTTGATACAAAATCATGTGAGATTGTGAGCTGTCTGCCAGATTTACAATTCAATTAATGTTCTACATACATAAGTATAAATAAAATTACATTTCTAATTTAATATTTCCAGAGTTGCACAGTGCGGTATTTTGACCTAAAACGTGGTTATAAATCTAATTTCTCAATTTTGCCCCCCAGGATTAAGCTTATGTCCCATAACAGGTAGGCAGACTACTTTTTAGTGAAATTTATATATAAATTGGTCAACCCAGTTCGCGACACACACCATCAGCTGCAACTTGCACTGTTTGGGTAAACACGATTTTTTCTGCGATTTTTATAAAAAAAAGTGAATTTTCTAAGTACTTTGTTTTTTTACTTAAAAGTGATTTTAGTGAAAAATTGTTATATGGATATTAATTGTATTGTCAAGGTATTAATTGTATTTTGGAAAAAAAATATGCAACTCTATTTTTTCATACGAAGGGGTTGAAGTACACACTTAAAAAATTTTTCGTTGTTTTTCTTTAAACATTAGTGTTTTTAAAATAGCGCAACACGCCGCAACATGGTCTCACCTATATATTATTAAACTTACTAATAGATTTTTAAATTATTCCATTGAATATATTATATTAATGAGAAAATATGTACATATGTACAGATTCAAAAGAATCAGTGCAGTAGTTTTGAAGTTATGAGGCTTTGAAAACGTTAGTTGTGAGGAGAACGATTTAATGTTTTGAACTATGGAATAAAACATTCGTAAGCGAAGTATTAAAATACTCATAACATAACTTGGTCAATTTGGCTACAATCGTCCTAAAATTTTGAAATAATATTCTTCAGATAAAAATTAAAAAGAAAATGGAAATACAAAATTTTATTAAATGAAAAACAGGGTTTCCCAGGAAAAAAGTATGTTTCAGTTTTTTTTTTTTATTTTTTTAGGAACTTTGTTATTTATTAGAATGAATTCTGTAGTATTTGACTTAAAACTAACTGGGGGTCAATTCCCGATCTGTGAAGCTGTGAAGCTGTGAATTGATAAAAATAATATCATTTCAATTTTCACAGCGTTTTTTCATTTTATTACTTCACAGGCACCCCTCAAACTCTAAATAAAAAAGATTTAGAAGTCTGTTTTATTTCTTTCTTAAATCAAGAATCGAATTTAGTGTGAAACTGGTAATTTTGTTTTCATTTCATATCACAGAACGGGAATTGACCCCCGAGGTCAATAAATAATGATAAAAAAAGGTCCATGATATTGATAAATTTTATACAGAATCAATTAATTAACGAAAAATTTATTAAATTGAATAGAAAAAAATTTTTTTTCTAAATTTCATCTTTAAAACTTAATTTATCAAAAACTACTTAATAACACAACTTGAATAAAAAATAAAATAAAGAATAAACTACTAGCTTTAAGAAAATTTATAGCACAGAACTGTACGTGTAGATTTTAATTTTTAATCATTTTTTTTTCACGGCTAATCGGGAGGGTAACACTTAAGTGGGTTTTACTGTACCAAGAAAATAAAAAAATTTCCTTCTAAATAACTTTTTAGTCATTTGGTACCTATTTGATGTGAAAAATGTGCCCAATTATTTTTGGCCAGGTTTCAGACCAAAATACCGCTCTGTGCGTTAGTGGTAGCTTAAGATTAAGACAATCCAATTTAGCCCGGTGGTAATAAAAACACACCTATTTGAAAGATTTGACAGTTTTAAACTTCCCGAAATCTATTGTAATTAATAAAATTTTCGCTAAGTTAACTAAACACAACTGCACAGGTTATTTTACTTACGCTTTGTTTTTTTTTTACCGAAACTTATAATTTTTATAACTTTAGTTGACTATCTTAACTAAAAAGAAAACACTTTTATTTAAAGGAAATTGCTCGAAAAAACCTTTTGCATCAAACTAATAGAAAGCGTTATGTACCCGAGAACCGACCGTTGGGACCAACGTTTCACAAATGTGTAATGTCAATGCGCGAAAGAAAAATAATAAAATCAAATTTCTTTTTCAAAGCATAAAGCAATTCTTATTCAAGGACACGCCCTGATTGGGGCGGAGTCACATCCCCTTTGACGACTTTCTACACCCTCACACAGTATGCAATACCCTTTGAATAGTTAAGGGTGGTGTTTTTCATCACTTTACCAAGCTAATGTGAATTATACCTATAACTTCTTTGCAGAAATAAGAGTTTTATTGTTAAGATTAATACTTAAAGTCACCAGGAATCAAGGCTATGTTTTTATCTATTTAAGAGGATTGTTTGTTATTCATTGAGTGATTAGACGTCGTTGATATTGTGCCATTTTTAATGCGACACGTGGCTTGTTTTAACAAACTAATTCATTTGCGAAATATGTAATAAAATTAAAAAAAGATTATTGTATGTGAAGTAAAAAAAAATCCTGAAATTATTAAAAAAAAATTATAGGTTAACCAGAGGGACTTATTTATCTATTCTATTGCAGACATGGAAGTGTGCAGTAGAGTGCTGCGTATACAGGATTATTTGCTTAGTGAGGGACAACCTATAGTTATAGTGGGTTTCATTACAACTCCTTTTTACACACAGAGAAAAAAAATAGTCATTTTTAACTATTTTCATAATTAAAATCGGGATAACTATTTTAAATAGTTATTTGTGACTATTTTCATAGTCAATCGAAATTTTTTTTACGTTTACTATTTTAATAGTCAATTTTAACTATTCAAATAGTTATTTGTGACTATTTAAATAGTCAGATAGAGGGAGGAGCTATGGGGCTATATACAATGCATTTTTTTACAGGGGGAGGAGGGGGGGGGGGTGATATATCTCCCTCCGCTTACGGGAGGGAAAATTATATTTAAAAAAAACTAGAAATAAAAAATGTTTATTAAATTGTTTTTTATTTAGAATCGTTTTTTACACAATGTCCCAAAAGTTGTCCAATGGTTGAAATGAAATATGCTGGCCAAAGTAAGGGCTCGCGGAATTTGGTAGCTTCTCCCTGTTCATAATTGATTTTCGTTTCTCTGAAAAAATATTTAATAAAATTTGAACAATTAATAATTAATAATAATTATAATAAAAATTACTTACCAACTTTTAGTTGGAGCAACACCCTGAAAAAAAATTTTATGATTTGACACTGGTTTTCCTCAAAAATAGAGACTATGTTAAAAAAGAATTAAACGAACAACATGTTTAATTCTTTTTAAACAAGCTGGCTAAGAGTTATAGGGTTGTATGTCTGCAGGGGTTTCCATACAAACCTATAATTCTCAGCCAGCGAAAAGTCTCCGTTTTTGTACCCACACGACTTTAAACTTGTACTCGCACTGACACACTTCGACATTTTGTCATCTGTAACTATACGACATCTTGTTTTCTGTAACTATAGAAAATAGTTACTTTTAACTATTTTGCTTTGGCATGTGACTACTATAATTGTTATTTTCTAACTATGAACAAAATAGTTAAAAATGACTTTTTTAATAGTTACGTAATTACTGCAGCATAGTCAATTTTAACTTTTTTAATAGTTATTTCTAACTATTTTGTTTTTGCATGTGACTATTATAATAGTCGTTTTTAACTATTCTTAATTATTTTCCGTCAAAAAATAGTTATTCGCCAAATTTCATCGAATTCTATAAAGTGACTATGCAAATAGTTAAAAAAGAGCTATTTTTTTCCCTGAGTGTATTTATTTTTTTTTTGTTTTTTTAACACAAGAAAAAAGAAAATAAACCCATTTTTAATAAATTTTTTCTGTACTACAGAATGGTCAAAAGGAGGGTTTTGAGTTTGACCGGGATGTACCTATGTATGTTTTGTTTATGGCTGTTCTCCTTTTTGAAAAACCGAGATAACAAATGGAAAAACAATACAACCAGCAAAAGGTTGAACAGAAGAATATTCTCGGCTGGGATGAAGAAGACAATTTTATTTGACTCTTGCTCTTAGAGGTTCTCCTGCTGAGCTGTTGCAAACTTTGCCACCAGAAAAAAAAGGCAACTTTTGCTTTCGCTTCTGTTCAGGTCACTGAAAAACGCTTTGGGTATCGCCATATGCAAGAAATCTTCCGCGTCCAATACTCAATACAATAGCTCAGAAAAGAGGAGAAACATTGCAACAACTCCAAGCAGACATTGAAATTCTAGCTCATCTGGGATATCCTACAGCAGAAGACGATATCAACTAGTTTGCTGCAGAAGCCTTTGTTCGTGCTGTGTCTGGACATTAACCATCAGCGAACACGATCGAGCGATTCGAACAGCAGAAAACGCACCCTTCCTGAAGCATAAGCATTCGCGCTGACTATGGAAGCGGCTGAACAAGCTTCTTAAGGAGTTAATGGGTTAAGAGAAGTACCAATGGAGGAATGTTCTTGTCAGAAAATTGCATTTTTTTAGCTTCAGCTTCAGTGTGGGTGTCTGAAACATCGTTGTTAGATTCTTTGATTGAGGGGTCAAAAATATCTTTTCGATTTCAGTCTGAACTAGATCTGGTATTTTCTTCACGTGGTTTCAATTTTTTTAGATTCAGCTGCATCAAAAGCTACTGTTATGTAGTTTGTTTTGAAAAATTAGATTAAGGGCCAATTTTTCAATAGTCAGTTAAACAGTTAGTTAGTACCTATTCCTAAGGATAGAGAAAAAATCAATTTTTCAACAGGCAGAGATAGCTTATTCCTTAGAATAAAACTATCTGCTTCTTTGAGAGACGAATAAAAATTATTCTAAGGAATAATCTCAACAAAAATATTGTGTCAGTTGTCAAAGCTGTTTTCAAAGAATTTTGAAAAAAATACAGTGAAACACAAGAAAACAAAAACAATTATGAATAAAAATGACGTTTAATTTTGAATATTTTTGAATTTGACAATTTTTTTTTTGTTATTCTGTAGAATAAATTATTCTTGATTGAAAAATTCAATGTTTTTATCTGATTGTTTATGAGCCTAATAACATTACTCGTCGAACAGTTAACTGACTGTTTATTAGAAGATTGAAAAATTGGCTCTAAGAAGTAAGACTTATGCAAATATCTTTTGCGCCATGACCTCTTTCTCTTCTTCTCTTCTCTCTCCTTTCCTCCAGATCAATCATCACAAGTGTTATTTCGCTTGTTTGACTTTGTCTTACATTTCACAGAAAAATGACCTCTCGCAACTGTGGTTTTTCTAAAAACGCAAAAGATTTTTTTTCTTTTTGACTGGATGGGTGATTTCTTCGGAATCCAACCCAGGGAAATATGAGCTATACCACTTTTCCTATTCTGGTCTCATCAAAGACTTATCGATGATGGTCTCACAAAGCAAAGCTTAATCCTGGTTTTCCAAACAATAAATAATGAAAATGCTTTCATCTGCTTTCATCTGCGAAAATAACATCTTCCCACCAGACTGGATCCTTTTTTTTGTACTCTTTTGCAAATTTTTGACGAATGAGGCGATTGCGCAAATTTATAAACGGCTTCTTCCTGGCTACCCGACCGTTGAAACCTTTGGCCTTAATGGTGCGACGAACAGTTGATTCCGACATATGCTTTCCGCATTCAATGAAAACTTCGCTCACAATTTTTGGTGCACTCAAACGGGGGTTAACTTTTATTTTTACTTGCGATATAGGTACTATAGGGCAAGTTTAGGATTCGTAAAAAAAATCGAACTCGAGATAACAATTTTACATGACATTACGATGATGGAGAATGCCAAAAAAGTGGGTCCGGCAATTCTGTCTGTCTGTCTGTCCGTCTGTCTCTATCTGGAGCTGCAGCCTAAACGAGTGAAGTGATTTTCTTTAAACTTGGTAGTTAGCAGTTTTTGGTGATTCCCTAGAGGGGAAATTGAAATTTTTTTTTTATGACCAAAACTAACGGTACCTGCCATATAACGGAAATAGAAAAGTTAATTTTTTTCAAAAACGGCTCTAACGATTTTGATTAAAATGTTTGTGTGTAATACTACACATAAGGGCCAACTTTTTAAATAAAAAAAATATTTTTTGTACCGTTATTAACGGTACCTGTCATAGAACGGTTTTTTTCGTTTTTGAATATCTCGTACAAAATTAACCCGATTTAAATGAAAATTTTTATACAAAAGTGTGTAAGTAAAGATAATATTAAAATTTTAGAAAATTTTCAAAAAACGCATTTTTGGTTTTTTAAAAAATATTTCAAAATTTTTTTTTGAAAAATCAATTTTTTGAAAACGGATCAATGAAAAATTTTGAAATTTAGTTTTTATGTGTAAATTAATTATTTCTTCAAAATGGCATACCAACTTTTTTTTTGAAAAATGTTAAAAAAATTTTATATATAAAAAATTATTTTTTTAAAAAAAGGCTCCTACAATTTTCAAAATTTTTTTCTAAAAATACCTTTTTATACGAGAAATAAAATGGCATATTTGTTTTTTTTTTTTAAGATATTTTAAAACGGAGTTTTATTAATTATAAAAACAGATTTAATTTTTTTATACTACTTATGAAATTTCTTCAAAATATCGAATTTGAAATTTCTTGAATAAAAAGCTTTAACATTATAGTTACTTTAAGCATAAGAGCAAGTACGTGCGACCGCAGTCGTGCAATTTATTCTTACTATTAATCGTTCTTCATGATCTGTTAACTTTTTCGGTTGGCCCCTCTGCTTGATAAAGTCGACACGTCCCTCATCCCGATACCTTCTAACAATATCACCAACAGTGCTAGCTTTCATGTTCAGCATTTCGGCAATTTTTTTTTTTAGGTTGCACCTTTAACATAATGGTTAATAACCAATTTTCTCTTTTCTAGGGAAGAATTTTGTCCCTTGCGGCCCATTGCGTTTTTTTAGTTTCGCGAAAAAAAATTTAAAATTGTATTGAAAGGATATATTTTGACGGTGATAATTATTTGAAACTGACATTAAAATTGAGAATCGATTACCTTGACTTAAGTACCGAAAATAAAAGTACAAAAAACCGAATATTAATGAAAGTGTTTTTTTCATAATTTTTTGTGTTTTGCAATGTTTTGTGGTAAGTCGTTAACAGCTTTTGATTTTAATTAATGCAAAAATTTGGTGGAATACAAAATAGATACGAAACTAAAAATAATGGTTAAAATCCACTATTGCATTTTTAAAAATAATTTCAAACAAAACCGAATATTAATGACAGTCACTGTATGTATATCTAACTTTTCAGTACATTTTCTTGAGATCTTGAGATAGATCTCAAGAAAATGTACTGAAAAGTGAGATAAAGCTCAATCTTTTCGCAAGCCTCAAAAGTCAAAAACCAAAAGGCCCTTCAAATTTAGTAAACTTTCTGGTAAACGCCTCTCTGAATTTTTACATAAAAATTCGTAAAAATTCAACTTTTCTGTGCCTATTTTATGACAGTTTTTAAAACGCTTGTTTTAATTTTCTATGAAATTTTTATTAAGCTTGGAACTTTGTTTTTTAAACTGTTTTGGGCCTTAATCTCTACTTACATAGGATGTTGTTATGGTACTCTAAAGAAAAATATGTTCTCTTCAATCCTTCATAGATTTCGCGGATCTGATAACAATAATTTAATTACGTTCCAACATTTTTTGGTACTTACTTCGTTACTCGTCTCTTTTTTGTTTGTGTTAATTTGTGAATTCAAAAATGAGAACCGTAAAAAGGGATGAATTTTGTTTTATTGAAGGATTAAATTTTTTTTAGATATTGACCCCAAACCTTAAAACTGGATAAAACCAATAACTCCCCACAGCCCTCCGTACCTTTTTCTCACTTATCTTATATATCCCTTGCCTTAAACGAGTATTTAAGTGCATTTCCTTATCTCACCGTCCATGAAGAAGAAACAAATAATATATCCCGCTCGCGCTCACCATTGACTTGACTTCTATTTGTAGCATCGCAGGCTCACAATCACGGGGCACGTGCTGATAGTGCTTAGAATTAATTTAAGGGATTTTTGGTTGAGTAAACAAATATTGCTGCGGTGTAAGTGTTATTAATTTTGGTGGGTGTGTCTTATGCTGAAAAGAGGTGTTAATGCGATTATTACTGAGTTGGTGGGAAAGTTTTGAAAAAAAAAAATCATTTCTGTTTTAGCTATACATTATCTATCTCACTTTGTGATATTTTGTACAAAGAAGCAGGTAGAATTGAGCTCCTTACAGAATGTTTTGATTGACAAGTTTCTGCTTTACTTATTTCATTGTCTGTCTACAGTCTACTTAAAACGTGTGTATGTTTTATTTTTATTTAAGCTTCGCATTTGAACAGTTACCTTAGAACTAAAAATGTTCTAAAAAGAAAATATGTACCTATGTTTCTTTTTTCAGCCATTTTTCAGCTTTTCACGACATTCCCAGCTTGAAACTTGACATATCAATAAAAAGTTTGGTCAACGTAAGTTTAATTCCGTGCGTAGTATATTAATATATTATCTTAGTAAGAATAGATTTTGTCAAGGAAAAAATTCGTAACAAGCTGATTTTTGGTTTACAATCTGTAAAAATTCCTCCGTCCGCTTGACCCGTAATAGTGGGTCAAAGATCACAAAAATGAGTTTTTCATTTATATCTCGAAAACATTAGAATTAAGAAAAAAAATTGTTCAACAAACTTGTAGCTGATCTAATAATTGTACCTACATAAAATTATCCTGAGAAATTTCCTTTTATCACTTACCGTTTATAAATTACAGTCCTAAAAATATTCGTATCTACCACAAAAATTTGCAATATTTTTTAAATTGGAACTTTCTTTCAATAATTAATTCTGTGCGTGGCACTATAAATATTGCGGTTTGAAACTACATATTAAATATGAAAAAAAAGGTAGAAAGAAGATACAATCTATATTTATGTAAAGCCCGTATGATTCTTATTTTTTTCATATTTTTAATAGGTTATTGCACTTTATCAAAGTGAAATAACGCCGAGTCCCAACTGAGAAATAAGGCCGAATGTTAGAAAAGTGATCATAAAATCAGAACGGGCCGACATTTAATTAAAGGATTATATCCCACTTGAGTTGGACATAAGCTTAACTTTTCGAAATATAAAACAATAATGTCCAATGACCTTTGTTATATTTTATTCGTGTTTTGTTCCAGATTCTTTAAATGCAAAAGAAATTTTGAATACACCCAACCTCGCATGATGAGCGCGAACTAAGTATCAGTGGCGTATTCAGGGGGGGGGGGGGGTAGCTCAGGGGGCTCAAGCCCCCCCCCCCCCAAGCCTTCCAGATTATGTTATTTTTTACCTAATTTCATTGTAATATATATGCTTGACTGAAACTTGTTCGTAAATCTTATAGATTTAGAGGCAGCTCAGATGCTCGAGCCCCCTCCAAATTCTGAAACGGCTATTTGTGTTTGTTTGAGTAAGAGCCTTAGCTGTAGCTGGGGGTTGGGTGGTTTTTTTCGGATTTAAGTCCAATTCGAAATTCTTCAGATCAGTTTTTAGTATAATACGTACGTCGAATAAAATCACCGTTTAATTTTGCAAAAGTTCTTATGTAATCTCAATAAACACTTTTTTCAAAAATTATATACTTCTCAAAGCTATTGGAAATAGAAATATTTGATATATCAAAATCTTAGTGGTCTTCATAATTATGTAACTAATGGTTTCTTTCAGCAAATGCCAGTTTGGACTTCGAATTCGGATTAAAAAAGCAACATATTACGAAAAAATATATATTTCGAATTAAACATCTAAAATAATTTAATGGAAAATTAGTTTCTAGACTTTCTGCATTTTTCACTCATTTTGATTTTCTGATCGAATTCAATTCACATTATTTCGGTTTGTAAATTTGGTGCCTTTTTCAATGAATCTATAATTTTTGGAAAAAATATTATCATAACTTATTTGTGTCCCTTTATTTTTGCTTTTGAATTCTTCTTTTTTCCATTAAAATTGCCTTCAGCATCCAGCAGTAATAATTTAACTTCAGAAACAAAATTAAAAAGGATGATCCTGCAGCTATGACAGTTCGAAGCAATTTCGAAGTTTTTGAAATTGATCCAAATGAAGAATATGATATTTTATTTCACGTGAAATTTAAAAGTGATTTCAATTCACTTTCGGTCGAATTGCGGAATTGGGCGTTTATATCGAAAATGGTGTTTGTCCCACAAGAACTTTGAAAACAGGAGACAGTAGTACAAAGCTGTCGACGTCGATAGCAGTTAAATGCTACTATACCACTTTCAGTAACGCAGCACAGAGCTTCACTCTCGATCAAAGGTGAATATATTAGAGAGACAAATTTTTCGTACCCCTCTAAAAAATGTTTGAAAAATTTTCTAGCCCCCACCAAATTTTTTTCTGGATACGCCACTGCTAAGTATCTCGCATATAGAGCGGTCAAATTAATCGCAATACAAAGACAAGAAGCAAATAAACCCCACCTGTTTTAATTGGTGGAAAGCAAAGCGGAAAAGAATTTTTTTTGCGCGAATTTTTATTTTCACACCTCAAAATTGATTCTTCCGTGGGCAAATTTTTTTTTCCCTTCGCGTTTGGGTTCCGAAAATTAAATAGATTCTCATGAAAGAAAATTCTTTTCCGCTTCGCGTTTGCCAAGTTATAACACAAACATATCTTTGTTGTTTGGTATACACATTAATAAAATAATAATACCCAGGATTAAGGCGTATAAACAGTGAAGTATGTTTGGAGGCTGTGATCAGCTTAGGTGGGGCATAAGTGCAAAATCGAATCATGTAACTATACCAAAATCCAGTTGAGAGATAATTTTATAATTTGTGAATTCTTTATTAGTGAGACATAACGCTCATCTTTTATTTGAGGTTCTTATGTCCAACCTGAGTTTGACATAAGCCCCACATTTCATTTGGAACTCAAGTGGGACCTAAGCCCTACAAATACAAAGTGGCTGTTCCTGTTATGTCCATGGGCCTTATGTCCCTCTGCCAAATTTATGGCATTTCACCACCAAACTGACTGCAGGTGGTTATATAGAAAATTTTCCTAAGCTCCACTTAGCAGGATTTGCCTCACTGTAAAGGTGAAATAATGCCGAGTCGGCGTAATTTCACTTTGTCATTGTGAAGTAAGGCCGAATGTTGAAATTCGGCTTTAATTCGCTTTTGTAAAGTGAAATAACGCCGAATTTCGGAGTTTGTCGTTATTTCACGGCACCACTTTTGTTGCCTATTTTATAAGCAAATGCAAATATTTTATACAAAATCAAATGTTTTGTTAAAATAAAACGTCCTGTTCGGAACAATTCCGAAGTTTCAGACGGAGCTTGGAACGGACCTAATGCGCTATGATAATAAGCAGGTGTTTAGAATGAAAAAACGGCATTAAATAATATATCTAATTGATTATAAAATTTTATTAAACTTATATTTAACTTAGTACTTATCAAGTCTTTTGATTGCAACTTATGCTTAAACACTTATACATACTAAAACAAATTAATTGAGTTTGAACTAAAAAAATCACAATTCAAAATGTTAGTTATCTAACTTAATAGAAGTTCTACCAAACCACACCAACCCAGTCATCAAGTAGCTCTCCGTTGCTTGATCTTCTATCATTGGACTTTATTTCTTTGTACCAATCGGGATCATTTTCTGTGGCAGTCTTACAACGGCCAGTTTTATTACGATACAAATATTCTGCGATTCCATGTCCATCGATGCCATTCACTGTGCACGAAACAAATTGGTTGTAGACTTTGGACTCCCAATTTCCTCCAACATAACGAATAGAACTATCACATGATTTAATCTGGACAAAATGCCTGCGATCCTTAGTCTCAACTATAAAATTTTGATGGTTCGGTGGGACTCCTCTCTCCCCATAAGAATAAAGTTCGAAATTACAACTCGTAATTGGTTCGTAGCCACCGCCTTCGGGCAAGCAAATATATCCGACCTTCAAGGAAGATAAGAAAAAAGATGGTTGACACAAAATTCCCACAACCAAATTTGTGCCATCGTCCAGGAAAAGTGCAAAATAGACATATCTATAAATCGACGAAAGGCAACGATCCGTTCCGAAACTATGATCACGAAAAGCACTTAGACAAAGTTGAATTTTAGACTCTTCACCAAGCTGAAAGGTTCCATTTATTTTTCCAGATTGTTCGTAGTGAATTCTAGTCTTTAAAATGTTATCAACATTCCAAGCCATATGGAAGAAACTATCGTCCCAAGCTTCTCGGGCAACAGAATCCGCAATAACAGAAGAGCTAAGATGTCTGTTGTAATCAAAATGATCCAGTTCCGAAGAAAACTCACCGTCAAATTCAAAAGCATATCGATTTGTACCCTGCTTTACTTCACCAATATAAGTAACCCTCCAACGACGCATACATTCCATTGGATAGATTCTAAAGCCTTTAGCTACAAATTCTTCACTTTCACTATTGCCATCAGTTGTAAAGTGCACCATTTCCGGTAGATTCGGTGACGAAAACAAACCACGATTTGGTATCCAAAGATAAAATGCAGCCCGTGTGACACCTCTACGACGACGTTCTATGGTGATCATAAACTTGTAACCCTTTTCGTTCGCGCCAAAAAATGAAACAACATCGTAAGACTTTGGATTGCTAGCTAAAATTTGGGGTTTCTCCAAAGATTGTAGGTATTCTGCAGAATTCAATTCGTTCTCATGTTCAGTGAAGATTTTTCGCCTCCAGTATTTAACAAACTGCATAGCCAGAGGGTACTTAAGTCGATAAAAAATGCCCTTTTCGGGATATATTCCGAAGATGCAATTTGATTTTCGTCGCAATATCAAAACGATTGCAGCAAAAATTGCTGACCCGAATGCGAGCCCGATTATTATGCTTGTAGCAAAGTACATTCTGTCAAATGAATCGAGGAATAAAAGTTACTGTTAAAGTGTCAATAACAACTGAATGAATTGTTTGCGTTGCGGGAAAATATAAGCTAAAAATTTGGATTTCCCTACACTTGAAGTTATGTTCGACACCAGAGGTCTTATAAATTTGGTATCTGCAATTTGGGGGATTAAATTCAAATACACTATACTATTACTTGATTATTGATAAGATTTATTATTTCCAAAAGATAACAAGTTGAAAAAATGTGACAATGAGAAAACGAATAAAACAAAGTGTACCTACTGCGCAAATAATACCTACCTAATGTTTTTTTATTTTGTGGGTCAATTAAAAATTGCCACTAGAAGAAATGAATAAAATCACTTAACAAAATTATCCATAAGTCACACATTAGGTAAATGATAGTGGCCTTTAATGACCCAAGTTAAATTGACCCCTTACAAGAAATTGTAGAATCGGTCGCAGATACGACCATGTTTCGATTCAAGCTCGAAAAATAATAACACTGTGCAAGTCGAAATCTTTGACATGTGCGCTGTTGACTGTTTCCCTCTAATTCGGACCTGAGAAATCGATTTTCGGTTTGTCAGTACGACTTCGTACAACATTTTTTTCGGAAGTTTTTTTTAATAATTTTAAGCATTTTGCCCGGTTAAAAGTCATGTTTCTTGTTTATATTGCTATTTATTCTGCTAAAACCTATAATAAATTTTATACCATATATCAGCTCAACATTATGTATTTATATCGCTTATGTTTGTGCGACGTCTACAAAAAGAGCTAAACCCGATCAGTTTTCATCAAAAAAAGCAAAAATATCAATTTTTTCACGCTATTAAACTACTTGCGATATAGGTACTATACAGGGTGTCCCAAAAGTTAACGTCGAAACGAAAACGGTAGATAGGGTAGGTGGTAAAAGTTATTAGAAAAATAATAAAAAAAATCGCAGCCATATATTTTGGGAGTTATGGGCATTTGAAAAAAAGTCGAAAAATGGTCACCCTGTGACGGTTTTTCATGTGCCGTGACTACAAATCTTAATTTTTCTCATTTTTTTCTTTTGTTACGGAACCTTGAATAACCCTGCTATCAAATGCATTCAAAAATTTTAACTCAGCTGCATGTCCAAATTTAATAAAAATGACAGAGCATCAGTTTTTATATTTATAATTTGAAATAATGTAAAATTTAGCTCATTCCCATTAACTGGAAAACTTACGTTATTTATCCCCCGAAAACCGTATAAAGCCCAAGGTTAGTGTTGTCAGACCTTTGAATTCGATATTAAGACGAGCATGGGTACAAAACTGCGTACTTATATTTTGGTAATACCTCTAATCCCAAAATTTGCTAGGCCTAATAGCAAAAAACTTGCTTTTTTATCACTTTTGAGTAGTACATAGAGAGTTTCGAAGTTAGATTACTTCTACAATATGATGGTTACAATAACGATTGTGGGCTCATTTTATAGATGATTATAAGTACTATAATTCGTTTTTGAAGAATTACCCAGAAAAATCAAAAGTTCGTCAGATATATGAAAAAATGTCATTTTGCCCCAACCTTGCGACACAAACCCGCACTTTAACCAACTATAAAATTTTATTTAACCAACTCACGGAATTGTTTTGTATATCATTTTTCAGATAATTTTATTGTTAATAAGTCTTACCTTTGTTATTTTTTGCTTAAATGAATAACGATGGAGCTATTCAATAAAAACGATACCAATCTCTTTTCCAAGATGGCGGCTGTTCCCAACCTCCAAACATCCCAACAAATTGACTTTTATGATAAGGACAACCCCCCAAACACATTCCATGAAAAAAATTTTGTCCCGCGAAAAATGCGATTTCATGCCCATATTTTGACTAATTCCCCTGAGCTAGTTATTCGGTCAAACATAATTTTTGGGCGCGTGCTTGCGCACGGTTATAGACTATAATGTTGTATAAGTTTGAGATTTTTCAAACGCTACGAAAAATTGAAAAAAATGAAAACTCCCCCAGTTGGTGTTTTTCAAAAATTCATATTTCGAAACAGAGATTTAAAAAAAAATCCGTAATAGACCCCTAACTTTTTTTTATTATCTTTCGAATGCCTTTTTTAAAATTGTCAAAAAAAATTTCCCCTACCTACACATAATCACTACTTTGTCAAAGGTCTACCTCATGTTTTAGTTTTAAAAAACCATTTATAACTTGATTTTGAATTTTTTTTAGAATATTTTCAATACTATTGTCAGCCTTACAATAAATTTATCTATCGATAAAGAATTCAACTTTCTACAGCTTCGCGTTTAGAAAATAATTTAACCAATTAAATGACGGATTTTTTAAAAATCCTTCATTTGTTTTCAACTTTAGGTTAATATCTTTTAAATAAGCTATAGAAGATTTTTGTATCTCTAATAGTTTATTTTTAATTTTTGATTGAAATTTTTGCCGCACTGCTAAAAATTTCAAGTGGAACGGGAGGAAATGGCGGCACTTTTTCGTGTATGGCTATCCTCGTTCATCGATTTATAAGACGTTATCACGTCAAAAAATTCCAAAATAGTACGTCAACGTTCAGGTGTAGAACTTTTGTCAACAGAATTCTAATGTTTTCTTTTTTTTTGTTTCGACTGTGCTGAGAGGTATCTTGATTGCAAAGTACACAGGTCGTATCTAAACCTAGTCTATCTTTAGACCTTAGACCACCAATCATTTTTAGTTAATTAATGTTAGCTATCACACATATTTCAATCGCGAATAATCACGTAACTTCTGCTTGCTGGTATATGATTCATCAAAAAAAAAAATCAACTCATATTGCTTGCGATCTAGGAAAAATTTAACATTCGTAAAAATTCTGTTTGTATGACGATTCGTTTGCTGTGTGGGAGTGAAAGATAAAGGTCCAACTATATATTTATAAAAGCAAAAGAAGCATGTATAAAGCTTTACAGAAGCAAAATTGTTAGTCGGGGTTTGCATCTCATACTGCAACATGTTTAATGCATTAGTCAATCACAACAAAAATCATACACAGCGATGCCGCATTATGCATAAAAATATTTCAAGTTTGATCGAAGAAGAACCAGCGCTACCCCTTTGTTGGTAAAATTTTTCAATAACCAATTTTTAAAAGAAAGAAAAATAGATTTATATTTTTCCATACCACCAAGATGTAATCAAGTAACTTTTTGCAATTTACTTATTCAAGAAACATCCCGACGCAACACGCCTGCCAAATGTATGGAATTGTGAGGTTTTATTAATAGCGTGTTCGTTTGGTAATTCTTAGAACGGTCCGGGACTGTCCGATCCGGAATTCCAAACTAACAAACTTGCATACTTCTTTTTGACTCTGAAGTTTGGGTTTCTTTGTAGGGTAGGATGGTATAAGAGTGCGCAGTTGATAAGAGTGCGCAAGGCCATTTTCTACGGTTTGAAAGGGAATATAAGACTGAATGCACTTATTTTGGAAAGATCTAAATTAGTTTGATCTGCTGTCAAAATTTCATGCAAATATGTTTGTAAACAGAGGTGCTAGTTAAGTTTAAGTTTTTTTAGCACTTTTTTTTCCAATTTTTCTTGCCAAACAAATTAAATTTTCCGCTTAACAACAAAAAATAACAATAAACAAAGTATGGGACATTAAAAAGTCGACAAAAAGAAACATTTGAGGAACACGTAAGACTGGTCATAAAGTGCATTGTGAAATATATATGTATATATTCTTCGATTACATGTCTGAGCGTGTAAGAGTGCGCACCATGATGATGTATAAGAGTGCGCGGGTTATAAGAGCAGTAAATGCTATCCAAGGCTTCAAAATAACTGGCATTTGTCCAAATACCAGCAAACAGCAGCTAGAAAAAGCAATTCCAACCAAAAAGAAACTAAATAAAAGTTTTACAAAAAACAAGCGAATGAGAGTAACTAGGAAATATTGAAATTTTCTCGGAACCATTAATCGAAGACTAAATTGATTGTTCCTCATGCAAGGAGTGATGGGTTGAAAAATACTCTGTTTATTTAAAGATAGGCAATTTTATTTGCGACTTTTGTGCGAACTTACACCTGTGCGCAGCTGCGCACTCTTACAAACTCAGCCGCGCACTCTTACACAATATTATGTATAAGAGTGCGCAAATTTCCTAATGTGGTATTTTGTTAATAACTTTTGAATTAATACATTTTTGTTACCAGTTTAAAGTTTTTTTCGTTGCTTTGATTATAAACTAAAAACTATATATAAAAAAAGTAGTTAAATTCTTTTTGTTTAATTCTCAAAACAGAATAATAAATCACGATGTTTAATTCTCAAAGGTTTACAGCAAACTGAATTTTATTAAAGACAAGAAAAATCTGATAGGTTGAAAAAAGTGCAAATGAAAATTAATTATTAAATTAAAAGTGCAACTATGCAATAATATTCAAGCGTGGGAACAGGTAAAAACGAAAATATACAAAATCGGAAAATGAGATCCGTGAAACACAAAAATTTTAGCTGTTCACACGCTTGCATAAATTAATGACAAAAAAAGAATCTAATGAATTTAAATGAAATTTGAACATGATTAATAACAAAAAGATTATTGTTGCACTTTACAAAAAATTATTTTAAATGAAATATGAACACTTTTTGTTATTGTTTTATTTGGTATTTTGTCTAAAATGCGCACTCTTATACCACCTTACCCTATTTGTAAAACGTCAAATAATGCGAACGCCTGATGAAGGTTTTATTTTGTTTAATTTGTTTATTCCATAAAAAGTTATCGTTTTTGTTTTATTTCCTTACTTTCTTTAAATATAATTTAGCCGTTTGCTGAATCGAAACTTAAGCATTTATGTTCAGCATAAATCCTTATGTGACAGTTTACGCAGAGGAAAAAGTAGTGATTAAGAGTTTATGTTCAACATAAACTATTTAAGTTTCGATTCAGCAAATGGCCCTCAGGGCCATAGTAAAAAATCTCAATATTCAGAAATGAACAACAAACAATAACATTCCATTACTTTGACGTCTTAAGTGTGAACATGTGTGCGTGATTCTCGTTTTGATTCTGATTCGGAATCGATTTTCTCTTCTTTTCAGAATTAGAACTGTCATTGAGTGCCAAACGAACAGTTTTAGAATCGTTCGAATAAATTCCGGAGAGTTCCGGACGACCAAACGAAAACGCTATAAGGTTCGCAATAACACCTATTTCGTTTATTTAATTTTCACCTTCACTTTCCTCACACTTTACTTCAATTCAAATAAACACTATTAGCTGTGTTCCTTTGGCCTTAAGTTTCTGCTGCTAGGTACTTCTGGTTGTATTCAACTCCATTTCTTCTATAGGAAAAATGTATTTGAATGGATTCAGAAGTACTAAAAAGTACTTTGCTCAGCCCAAAGAAACACAGCAATTTAAATCACTTTGTTTACTATTAACAATATCCAACACTTTATTTCAAATTGTTCTGTAATAGGTCACTATCAAAATTAAACCATTGAAGGTATCTATATATTTTGTTATGATAGTTTATTTTTAATTTGAAACTTTTGCAGGAAATTGAAATGCAGACCTACCAAAAGGTGTCGCTAAGAAATATATATAGCAGTAGCGAGGTGTCCATAAAAGACGATTACTTCCGTCTTACCTTTTATAATTCTATAACTCAATAATGTTTCATTAATTTTAACTCAAGTTTTTTCCATGCGCATACACACAATAGTCTGCCTCTATTTTTTCAATCCTCCGCATAAATACACATCAAATCATCAAAGCTACAGCGCACAGTGGACCGATCCATACATGCTAGACGTAAAAAATTCTTTCTCTTGGTTTAATGTTTTTATTTGACACAAAATGTAATTTAAACACGATAGGTTGTAATAAAAACAATTTTCTGCATCTTTATTTATTTCAGCTGAAATCAGTCATTTCTCGAACTGGCTTATTTCCACTTTTTGCGAAAACTTGCAGAAAAAAGCTTAATTTTATTTTTAATCTGCTTGCAGATGTCGATATTTTCTTCTGAAATACTATATCTATCCAGAACATGTTAAAAAACTTTAACTTTCCGGTTCTTCTTTTGATTCGAACGCCAAACGCCATAAAATTCCATACGTGAAATTCCAAATTCTAGTAGGATTCAAAAAAAAAAAAAAATGCCTTGCAAATTAGTGCGAAAGAAAAAAAACATATTCCTTAACTAGACATGACACACTTTTCAAAAACATATAATTTATCACGACACTTTGACATACTCATATTTAGATTGTCTAAAACAAAAAACCATTTTTAACATTTTTGACCACAAAATAAGTGATTCACTGAGAGTTCATTGCCAAGACAAGTAAACGGGATACAAAATATCAAACATGTAAAAATATTAGAGAACAAACCAACTAATACACCTGCCATATGTTTTAACGTAATTCTTTTTCGATTCAAAAATATAAAATAAAATTTTATTTACTTTGAATTTCAAAAATTTTATTCAAGAAATATTACAAATTGAAAGTTTGAATTTGAAGTGACAGAACTTTTTATATAACCAACCAAATGTCAAGTGGATTGAAGTTCTAAAATCTGCTGGGTATTCTTATTGTTTACAACCGCATGAACAACGGTGAGTCACAGTTGACTTTTTTACGTCAGGCATGTATAGATCGGTCCACTGTGCAGCGCAGCGACAGCCAACAAACAGAAAGACAACCGGAAATAAGCCGTCTTATCGCTGGATATAGAAAATTTGTTTTCTTTTCCTTTTTTCCCCTATAAGTACGGTGACCATATTTCTAGAAGCGAAACCCGGGACAGATAAAAAATTCGTTTTGAAAATATTTTAAAACTAGTTTTCATAATTTCCTTATTTTGATATAATGATTTCTTAAACGATTTGATGGGAGCATTTTCATTGAAATCATTTTAGCCGTTTACGAAATCAAGAAAGCGGATTTATAATAGGTACCATACTGTTAATAACTTCTAAAAGAATATTTTGTCAATAAAAAAAAAACATTTCCTGATATAGCTTTTCAACTCGACACATACAAGCGGGAACTAAAAAAATGACAAAAAAATTTTAAAACTAAAGCCTAGTCTTGAAGTGAAACGAAAATTTTCATATAAAACCAGCACGACGAAATACGAAAATTTAGTTTTTCGATGCACATTCACGCAGCTTAACCACCGAAATTCTTTACGTTGCTAGAATATTTGGAGAGTTTTCAATCGTTTTTCACTGACATTTAACTGTCCAAGTAATTTTTCTTACTCTAAAAGAGTTTTTTTTTACTTTGGAGACTTATTAGAAAAACTTCTTTCTTGTTTTCCGTACAAAGTTTTAAAATTTTGAATAAATAATCATTTTTATCAAAAAAAAAACAAAACCGACCTCCATGGATCGAAACTAGGTTTTCTCAAAGATTCTATAGCCTAGCCAGAACTGGACCACACTGCAAGCACCAGCTTTCCAATACAAAAAGAATTATCAAAATTGGTTCACTCCGTCCAAAGTTATGAGTTAAAACACATAAAAAAATAAATAAAAAAAATATAGACGAATTGAATACTTCCTCCTTTTTGGAAGTCGGTAAAAAAAAATTTAGAAAATGTGCAAATACGGGACAATCACGGGACAAATTACTAAATACGGGACAATTATACGTCCCGGGTTTCTTAAATAAAAACCCGGGACAAGCTGTTGAAATACGGGACAGTCCCGGGTAAACCGGGACGGATGGCCACCGTACCTATAAGTTACTTTGTTTGACTCCTCTCTGTTTTACGCACGCTCTCTTATGCAAAATAATAACACGGTTTGTATCGTCTTATTTTGAAGAAAATTTGTGTGTATCTTGCAATATTTGTCAAATTCGATGTTAGACAACCGTGTTCAGACAAAATCGAAGACACGGTTGTCTAACATTGAATCATAACAAGAAATGGCGAGCACAAGACATTTCTTTTAAGACACGTCAACATGACAAAAATTATCTCCTGTGGAGGCGGCCTTTTAAGCAGCAGCAGAATATTCAAACAGAGAAATGAAGGCACAGGAAGGTCGTAGTCGTAGGTTTCTGTTTGAAAAATTCAGTTTGTTATATGAACAGAATAAGACGGTTTTCATCGACTTATTTGCAGGATATTGTATGTATCCCGCTGCGCTTCTGTGATAAATTTATAAGAGAGGTTGACTGTTTCTGTTTGAAAATATTGTTTAAGAGGTAAGCAAATAAATGTAGAACAATTATGTTATTTCTTGAGTCACGATATAAATCTTTCACTCAATTTTTTGTCGTTAGATAACCCAAAAAATCGATTCATTAATTTATGGGTTCAGGTTGATTTTTAGAACTTAAGAAAATTGTAGAGGATTTAAAAAGAAAATAAAGAATAAATACTTGATTCCTGTTTGACAATTTTCTTTCTAATCTTATAGGTATTTTGGTGCTTGAAAAAATTCTTAGAAGGAAAAAAAGACCTATATAATCCATTAAAAGTTCTTGAAATGCTAAAAAAGATATGTATTTGATTAGTCCTGGCAAACAGATAATAAAAGCCTATTTTTGCGGTTAAGATAATCAACATTAATGTTAGTTTTGTACTTATTTATTTATTGAAAATTGTTAAATAAATGTTTTGAAATGCCTTTTTTTGTATTATGTTGGTTCTGTTATTAGTTTAAATTATTTTGAGAAAGTGCAATGGATTCTGGTAAAAATTTCTTTTTATCGACTTCAAACTTCTCTTGTATATGTTTAGTTTAGATTCAGGTTGATAGTAATAATTTTCTTTGAAAGATAATTAATTTTTCATCGACTTTCCTTTTGAAATTATCGACGCCTCGCCACTGATATATAGGTACAATGATTAAACTGCGTCCGATCCGTGTCCGCGCCATCTATTTATATCCCCATTTCATAGTTCTAGAATTACTGCGAAATTTCTCGTCTTTTGCTTCTAGAAATTTCCTTTTCAAGAGGTGGCGCTGTATAATTCAACTCCATTTTTGGGATATTCAGCATCCTAGGGAAATTCCAACGGATGTGTTCAGAAGGTAGGTATTTTCATATTTATTAAAGGTGCGTTCAGATGTTTATCTTCGCATTCGTAGTAGTGTGTTCAGACATTTATCTTAAAAGTAATTCAGTAAATCATCGTTACAATATTGTTTACTGTTGCAGTAGAATATGTACATAGGGTAGAGTCGCCTAAATCCGAAGACTCACAGTAGTCGAACACTTTTTGAAAAAAAACCGTTTAAACTGTGTAATTTTCTAGATTTTCAACTTATGTAAATGCAATAGTCTAAATGTGTTACTACCCTAAACCTTGAGAAATTTTCAACTAGTACAATTCATGTCAACGTTTATAAGAATGGTAGTTTGTGTTAAGCCTTCAGAGAGTGCCATCGTTTAAGGGTTTTGTAGAAAAAAAAGTGTTGCGAGTGTTGTGGTAAACTGTTTGTATTGTGTGAAAATTGAGGTCAATACACATTCTTAAAAGTTTTTTCTTTATTTTAAATCTATTATTATTCAAAAACATACAATTTATATCCAAAAAGTTAATAATTATTTAATATTTTAACTGTTCGAACATAGGAAGCTTAATTTGAACGAGTTTCCTATTCGAACAGTTGTGTTCGAATATAGGCAACCTCGTCAAAATAGTTTTCGTTCGCTCAAGCTTGAAATATTATAGGAAAATAAATCATAATTAATTATTATCATAATTAAAAATTATCGGGTGTTCGGATCAAGGAAACTTACTATTTTTGGTTTCCTTTGTTCGAATAGTTGCTAAATTTAGTCGTTTCTTGCCTTGAATTTGAAAACTAAAAAATCTTTCAGACAAAATGAAACGAAAATATCAAACTAACAGCCCTATTCTGCTATTCGATTCACATCAAATTGGCTTTGAAAAACACTTAACTTTCTTAGGCAAAACGTTGTTTCCGTCTAAATTAGCAATTCTAAGGAAGAAAAAATTGCTTAAATGTTATTTCAACCCTCATTTAAACGCTTCTCATTTAAGAGTTTCACGTGAATCGAATAACAGAATAGGGCCGATATAGTGAAGCCTCCCTAAAAAATGCATTGAATAGTATTAGTGACAACCATATGAGCGTTCAAGGAGCAAGTAGGGAGTTCGTTGTTCCCATAACTACCCTCCATGATAGGATTAATGGGAAATTTGCAGATGGGCTTAAGCGCATGGGTCCTTCTACAGTCCTTACAGAAGATGAGGAACGCAAGGTCGCAGATTGGCTCATAAACTTACCGTGAAAAAAACTGAATTATGTTTTTTATAACTTTTTGTATTTATTTTATTATATTTAATTTACTTTTATTACCTAGTATGTACCACTATACATAACATTGCATTTAAAAAAAAATTCCAAAAATTACTTTGCTGAAGAATATTGCAATTTATGTTTTTTTTTGTTTTATGTTTGTAAGGTTTATTTATTACTTTCGTACCTATATTTCAATTAAATTGAATAAAAACTACATAATACTATGAATTTGTTGGTTAAAACTGAAATAAAAATTCCAAAAATTAGTTTTAACATTTTTTTATGTTTAACCTGTGCCCGAAATCTTACGTTCGAAATTAGGAAACTCTATGTTCGACTTCAGGAAACAAGTGTTCGACTACTGGAAAATTTGGCTTTTTTTCATTTTTTATTTTTTTATAAAAAAACAATAAAAGTAAATAAAAGAAACTTAAATTTAATAAAAACAATAATAGAAATAAAAGAAACTTAAATTTAATAAAAACTTAATATAACGAATTTAAGTTGAACGATTTCCTCACAGTTGAGGATTACTTTTTTGTAAGCTACTAGGTGTTCGATTATAGGGGAAATGACCCTACCTTTTTTTCATCTTCTCCAGAATAATCTATCTTATATTGCTAGGCGTCCGCATCACTAACTGAAAGCTGAAACCATTCGAAAAAGGTTTAACATTTCATGCAATTTTTACCATAAGAACAAGAATTTTTCATGCAGGAAAACATTGACTAAATATTTACAGGGTTTTTCTGATCTTGATAAAAGTTCTTTAGAAAAGAAACGTTGCTAGACCAAAGTTTTTTTTTTGGTAAGTATGATCTATATTTAGAACGCCTATCTTATCCAAAAATTTCAAAATTTTAAAAATATCGCAACGAAAACAATCTATTCGACCGTATTTTGTCACATATTATGGTATCAGTCTTTAATCACTGCAAAATGTTGTTTATTGCCTCTTATCGGGCTTGTGATAAGGATTAAGAAGTTATGAGATTCGTAAATAAAAAAAAATTAACTTGGGTTTTTTCCTCATTTGGAAAGTAATACAAAATGCATTCGTTTACAACCTCACGCATTTACGTAATATGTGAAGGCCTAAGGCTATGTTATAATTGTAAATATTATTTCTTTTATAAATTGCTGTCTAGTAAAAATGATTATAAAGAAGATATTTGCATTAGCATAGTATTACTGTGTGAGCGCGCGAATAAAAATTAATCCAAGATTAGCGATTAGCTATAATAGAGTATAGACTTGCTTACCTAAGCGACTTGCTAAATGTTGAATAAAGTAATGTTTTCTTAAGGTTCGTAATAAAAGTTATTAGTGTCCGACCGAAGCTTGGGCTTCGGCCGAATCCGGCCAAAAAAACAACATTCGGCCAAACCTTCGGCTTCGGCCAGGCACGTAGCCAGAATTTCGTTTCGGGGGGGGGGGCTTGGTTCAAAATCTTGTGAACAATTTTGTTATAATTTAAAGACTGCCTACATACTACATGCTAAATGTAATAAAAACAGTAGATAATCAACATGATTTTTTTGTTCATAAACCATCCCAGAAAGTTGCTATGACGATTCTTAATTTCAAATTATGAATAGTGTTTTTTCATGCAAAACTCATTTTCAGGAAATCCGATTGTCTTGGTTTTAGTTCCATGAGATTCATCATCGACAAATCGACATGCTGTTTTCTTGTTTTAATGCAAAATACACATGAGACATGATGGACTAAGATAAGAACCCACAGCCATTATGTGGATCTGTTGATAACATAAAATAATTTCCATCTTGGATGGCTCTTAAATTCGGATGTATTAGATGTGAAATACTTGCAGAGTCTAGTCATCTAAGTCCAAAATAAAGTGCACTAAAACTGCACTTCCTTAAATAAGGATGATACCAGAAAAAAAAAAACGATACCATATGATTGAATTTTCTTCCACAATACGAAAAGGTTAAGTTCAAAACGGTATAAATACGGCCTTCTGTACGTAAAATGCACTTGAAAACGCATACTTTAAGTGCATATTATGGCAAGATGGATTCATAAAAAACATTCATAAACCAGAAATTTTGGTAAAAGTAATTTTCATATTATTATAGTTTTGCGTCTATTGAAGATAACTTTTTGTTTGAAACGGCGTTTTAAAGGTTAAGAATAGTTATTTTTGAATAAATATTAAAAAATTACGTATTATAATGAATCATAAACAATTTTCGAAATTGCTGCGCAAGGAGTACAGCTTTCGAGTTGGTTTAAGATTTATTTTGTTGAAAAATATCTATATTTAATATTTGGTAAGAATAAGCCTCCTACATATCTATAATAGCCAAGGTTCTGGAGCCAGTCAATGAGTCAAAAGCCATGAAAAATAACCAAAATAACAGTTTTTCAAAATTTCAAATTCAGGTAAAAATAGTAGGTACATGATTTTTTAATATTAATTCAAAAAATTATAATTTCAAGCTTTAAAATGCCGTTTCAAACAAAAAGATATCTTCAATAGTCGCAAAACTATAGTAACATGAAAATGACGTTTACTAAAAGTTCAAATGCGGGTAGCGGGGAAACCACTCAACTTAAAATTAAATCGTCATGGATTTGCTTCCTTACAGTCCTAGAGAACATCCCTACAAAGTTTGAGCAAAATCTAAAATGAGACGGCAATTCCGATTGAACAATTTCATATCATTCAGATGTATTTTTTAAAAATTGTTGTAATCGAGAGCTGTGAAGAGAGGAGCTCTATACTAGTTTTACAGATTCATCGACTTATATTTCTAAAATAGGATACCATTTCAAATCATTACCGTGACTAAAAGTTTAATTAAGTATATTAATAGGTAACAGAATAGGCTAATGTTAAATTTTTTAATGATGTGAAATTTTTTAAATGGCGCGGCGGTGTAGTTCAGGATGATGGCAAAATCCTGTGCTTCCATCGGGCGACCAGCTTACTCCTACAGTTTTGAACCTATCGGGCTGAAATTTTTTGTGAAGTACGTAGGATTTTTTTAAAATATTAATTTTTAAAGAAATGGCATTAGTTTGAAAAAAATTATTTCATTCCAAAAAACAAAATTCGTTAAAAAAAGACCATAAAATCTTTAAATTTTAATATTTCAAAAAAATCGTACTTCACTAGGGAATAGTATTATTAGGCTTCACAAAAAATTTCAGCCCGATAGGTTCAAAACTGTAGGAGTTAGTTGGTCGCCCGATGGAAGCACAGGATTTTGCCATCATCCTGAACTACACCGCCGCGCCATTTAAAAAATTTCACATCATTAAAAAATTTAACATTAGCCTATTCTGTTACCTATTAACATACTTAATTAAACGAAACAAACACCAAAAGAAAATAATATTTCTTCTTTGTTTTATACGCTGATGAAAATGACGCTCGATTTCGTGGTTTACAAGGTGTTATTACACCTTAATGTAGTAATAATAGGTAATAGTATTAGTACCTACTTATATGTTTTAGACATTAGATGTATTCTTTATTACGACTGGGCTGAATTGGACAAAAAACGCAGTCGGGGCTAAGCAATTTACTTGTTAAATACAAGATTCCTCAACCGAGGGGCTAATTTGAGGCCAGCTTAGCCCCTCGGCTTAACTAAGGCCAAGGGGCTAAGTTTTTTTTGTATTTAAAATGTAAATTGCTTAGCCCCGACTGTGTTTTTTGTAAAATTTAACCCAATCGTAGTAAAAAACACACCTATTAAAAGAAATTGCTTTTTAGTCCTTTTTATAAAAAAGGACGAAGAACATTATTAAAATTTGTATATTTTGAAAATCATTTCGGGGGGGCTTCAGCCCCCCAAGCCCCCCCCCCCTGGCTACGTGCCTGGCTTCGGCCATTTCAGGTCGAAGTTTTGGCCAAAGCCGAAGAATCTTTTTGTTATATCGAGCATCGTACTAGGCGATGGAAAAAATTTCAATTTTTGAAATTTTTGAATACCGAAGAAAATATTGCAATCTTTTCTTCGGTACGTATTCCAAAATTTCAAAAGACATGTGTGCCATCATAGTAGGCGCCGAACAGAATTTCAATTTTGCCTGACAATAATATTTTTATCCAAAGGAGAATTCTTGTACCAGGCTTTAAGCCTAGTACACTGCTGAAGCGAAACGAAAAGTTTTGAAGTCTCCAAAGTCAACAGCGGACATATTAACGAAAAAATACCATCAGGTATTATAGAAAAGTAAAAAATAATAGAAATATAAATCAAAAAATTCAAGAAAAAACATCCGAAAATAAGTTTTAAAGCAAAAACAAAACAAATTTTATTTCGTTCAAGATTTCGTTAACGTAATTTTGTATGGAAAATTTCGTTTCGCATCAGCAGCGTACTAGGCTTAGGAATCAAACTTTTTTAGCTGTGCGAATTGGGTTAAAATGTGTTAAATGGGACTTTTTTTTGCACTTCTTTGATTGAAATTCCCTCAAGATAAAACAAAATTACCCCAAAATATGGTTTTTCTTATATTCATTTAATTAATTTTTTTAACAAAAACCAGCTGAAAATATATAAAGTTAAATATTCTAGATCTAGTATGAAAATGAAAGAAATTCTCAATTTCACACTCTTTTTTTTATTTGTATCGATAAATTTCCACTTCATTACGATCAAAAAGAAATTACACTGTGCTACAAAATAAAAAAAAAAATACACCCGAGAAATGACATAGTGTAGGCTGTTTGTATGGTCGAATAATGCATAAAAATATTTTTGTTATATTTTTGGAACCCTCCATTTTTTTTTTATTTACAAAAACCATTTTTACAGACCTTACGATGTAATCTATCAATATGTCAGTCATTTTTCTAACAACTCTCAATATGTTATATGTTTTTGGAAAGAGGATTTCCAGACCTTTTGAATGATGTATAGAAGTCTATTGTTTAAACAAATTAAGTGTAGGTTTTTATCCCACAAATCTTGAAAAAGTGATTTTTTTCCCAATTTTTTCAACTTTACCCAATTTTTTTTGCAAAATAAAACAAACAAAAAAATAAAGTAAGGTTATATTCTGAAAAAATATACATTTAGGCACAAATTGGCGTATTTTTTTATTGAATTTGACCAAAACTGCGGAATCTATGCTATTTTTTCGTAAATAGAAAATGTGGCTTTTCATGATGTGAATTGCAAGGTGCACAATAGGGTGTTCGTTATTTTAAAATAATAAGAATTTCTATGCTCCTAGGATCTTATATGGTTGGAAATAAACTAAAAAAAATATTCCCCAAGTTTCAAGTCTCTAACTTAATTCTAATTTGTGCCGCCAAGCGGTTGAAGTTTACGGACATCAAGACAAAAGCGGATATAATGTAAAGAGAACTGGAAATAACAAAGAAGTCAATACTTTAACATGGGATAGCTCAGGTAAAATAGGTCAATGTAATGGTGATTTGGTTGGTTTATTTAATTCTCGTCCTGTTTTTAGAATAAATTCTGTTTTCGATAATTCAAGTCAGTGGACAAAAACATACTTGATTGAGTCAGAACCTGTTAAATTTAAGATAGATTCCGGATCTGATGTAAACTGCATTCCTATCAACGTTATTAAGAAAATCAAGAAACAAGTTAACAATTCGAATATTAATTTCTCTATTTTTGATTATAGCAATAACAAAATCAAAATATTTGGAACTATTGTGCTAATTTGTATTGATTCAATTTCTGGAATTAAAAATAAAGCTGAATTTTTAGTAGTAGACAATTGTTTTACACCACTGCTTGGTCTAAAGACCTCTGTTGAGTTTGGGCTCATTAAACGACTTGATGTTCAACATATTAAAAAGCTTCCAAACACTGAAAGTGAGTTTTTAAGTCTTTTTAGTGATATTTTTGAGGGGTTAGGTCATTTAGCCACGGTATCTATTCATTTGAAAGAAAATTCTAAACCTGTGTTGCATTACAAAAAAAGAATCCCGCATAGCTTAGTTGATCGTCTCAAATTAGAACTAAACAAAATGGAGTCTGATGGTATAATTTCAGCAGTGGAGTATCCCACAGATTGGGTTAATAATATACAAATAGTGGAAAAAGCTAATAAAACTTTACGGATCTGTTTGGATCCCAAGCCCCTTAACGAGTGCATAAAAAGGGAACATTTTTTAATTCCTACTGCCGAAGATTTATTCTCAAAAATTTCGAATAAAAATATTTTTACAGTTCTTGATCTGAAAAGTGGATTTTGGCAAATGGAGCTTGATAAGTCTAGCTCGGATTTAACGACATTTATGACCCCTTTCGGTCGATACAAATTTCATCGCGTCCCATTCGGATTAAATTGCGCTCCTGAAATATTTCAAAGGGAGATGGTGAAACACTTTGGTGATATTCCGGGACTTATAATTTATTTTGATGATATTTGTATAGTAGCTAACGATGAAAAAGAGCATGATGAAATATTGTTGGCTGTCATAAACCGTGCGCGAGCACATAATGTGAGGTTTAATGCCAAGAAAATACAATATCGAAAGAATGAAGTTAGTTTTATGGGTCACATTATATCTGCCAATCAAATCAGGCCTTGTCACAAACATTGTGATGCAATTCTTAATATGCCTACACCACAAAATAAAGGGGACGTTATGAGACTTCTGGGTCTTTTCAAATATCTGGCGAGGTTTATACCAAACTTATCTCAAATGACAGCTTATCTTAGAGATTTAACAAAAAACGATAGAATTTTTAATTGGAATAAGAATCATGAAACCGAATTGTCCTCATTACTTAAAATTATCTCGTCTGCGCCAGTATTGAAACCCTATAATCCAAATGGGGAAGTATTAATTCAAACGGATGCTTCCAAGGATGGTTTAGGCTGCGTATTATTACAGGATGGACACCCAGTGTCTTATGCATCACGTACGTTGGCTTCCAACGAACAAAAATGGGCGCAGATAGAGAAAGAACTATTAGCTATAGTTTTTGCGTGTAGCCGTTTTCACTTATTTTTATACGGTCGTGAGTTCACCGTTCATAGTGATCATAAACCTTTAGAAAATCTCTTTAAAAGGGATATTGATGATGTGACTCCTAGACTTCAGAGAATGTTTATGTTTCTCCTTAAATATCCTTGCATGAAAATTGTATACAAACCCGGAAAAGAGATGTTAGTTGCTGATTGTCTTTCCCGTGCACAGCTTCCGGACCAAGAGGAAATAGTTAATCTTACTGGAGTTATTCACTCTGTCTCTAGGAATGTTTGCTTATCAAAAGAAAATTTTGATTTGTATAGGCAAATTATAGAAAATGATAATGCGTTGAAGAAAATTTGTTACTATGTGGAACAAGAATGGCCACAATATCAACGATTAAGTGAATTGGAAAAAACTTTTCACAAATATAAATCGGAATTACACTTTGAAAATGGTCTTCTTTTTAAAAATCATAAGCTAGTTATTCCTGTAGAATTACAGAATATTATTATCAAATGGTTACATGCACCCCACTTAGGTATAGAGAAAACGTTAGCTAGAGCTCGAATGCTGTATTTTTGGCCAAAAATGACCGAACAAATCAAAGATATTATAGCAAAGTGCACAACGTGTGAAACATTTAGAAGAAATAATACGAAAGAAACATTGAAGCAGGACGATTCCCCAACTTATCCATTTCAAAAAATTTCTATGGACATATTTGAATATAGCGGAAAATATTTTCTATCTGTCATTGATTCTTATTCTGGTTATTTGATGGTTGAAAACTTAAGATCTAAGACCACAGAAAATATAGTAGAGCGTTTAAGACAATTGTTTGATCGTATGGGGTATCCCACAGTTATCAGGTGTGACAACAGCCCATTTGGTTCAATGGCATTTGAAAAATTCGCGGAGGAATGCAACACTAGAATTATATTCTCCAGTCCCAGATACCCTCAAAGCAATGGCCTTGCTGAAAAAGGCGTGGCGATTGCAAAAAACTTACTTAAAAGGTGTTTGGAAGACGGCAGAGTAAATGAATATCAATATAGAATCCTAGAATATAACACAACTCCAGTCGCGTCTATGGGCCTTACACCAGCGCATTTATTTTTTGGTCGATTAATTAAAACAAAATTACCTATGACAGAACAAATTTTACATAGGATCAATATAAAAGAAGACACAATTGAAACAAAATTCGAAAAGAAAAAAGAAAAACAGAAGTTCTACTTTGATAGGAATGCAAGAAACTTACCTGTATTAGAGATAGGCGATAGGATTATTTTTAAAAAACTAAAGAAGAATGGAATTATGGAATTATAGTAGAGAATATCAATGGAAGATCATATATTATAAAAGATAATTATGAAAATTATTTCAGAAGAAATAGACGATTTATTGTTAAAACAAAAAATAATAAGTATAATCCAAGTGAAATACTTTATGAAGATCACGTAAGAACTTTCGAACAAGATAATGCAAATCAGTTAGAACCTATCAGCATCACACCATCCACAAACAACAAGATGGAAATACCGCGTTTAGATTCGGGATTAGAATCGAATCCATCCTTAAACAATAATAATTTGCGAACAACATCTGATACTAGTGTTTTGCGTGATGCTGGCAGTGCTAACCGTGAAGAGCCCCTGAGGGCAAATATTCCTGAAAATGTAATAAATAGTCCTTACCGCACAAAAAGTGGCCGAGTAAGTGCTCCACCTAATCGATTAGGCATTGATTGAATTTGTATTTATTTTTAGATTTTGTTACTTTAATAATTTTTAAATTATATTACCTAATAATAATATTACTTAATGTTGAAATGTATTATATTATATATTTTATTATATTGTTAAAAAAAAAAAAAAAAAAAAAAAAAAAAAAAAAAACAGAAAGCGTGTAATAATGTAGTCAAACAAACCACCTCAATTTATGTAAGCACCAATACCACCACCAATCACCATTATAATGTAGGTATTGTATACTGTGTGGATTAAGATTTATAGTCAGTTGATTTATAACCTTCCGATTGAATAAACCTTAAAACCAATAAATTACTTATTTTATTTCATAGTTTTAAAGCTAAACTTTACAGCATTAGCTCTGTGAATGACCGCATATCCTTGCAAGATGATCTTGATAGATTTGCTATTTGGTGTACAAGGAACGGTTTAAATCTCAACCCGACTAAGTGTCAGACGATGACCTTTTCAAAGAAAAAAACTCCTAGTCTGTACGATTATAAGATATCGCATCACACTTTACTCCGTGTGCATAGCTTTAAAGACCTTGGTGTTAACTTTAACTCCAACCTCGATTTCTCAGAGCACATAAACCTGATTGTAAACAAGGCCAATTCTATGTTAGGTTTTGTCAAGCGTTGGTCGAAAGAGTTTAGGGACCCTTACGTTACATTAGCTCTTTACAACTGCTTAGTTCGCCCCCACTTAGAATACGCATCTCAAGTTTGGACACCTTTTTACAGCATCCATATAGAAAGAATAGAATCAGTCCAACGTAATTTTATTCGTTTTGCCTTAAAAGGCTTACCATGGACGGACCCTTTTAACCTTCCTTCCTATGAGCATCGAATCAACCTACTGCAGATCCAAACCTTGTCTCAAAGGAGAGTAAATAACGACCTTGTATTTATTCATCAACTTATAACGGGTGTAATTGATGGCCCGGATCTGCTTAATTCTATTAATTTTAACTACCGGAGAGGTGCTTATAACTTTCGTAGCTTAGATTTAATAAAATTACCCCAACACCGTACTAATTATGGTATGCATGTGCCCTTAACTCGCATGTGTAAGCTTGTAAATTTGAATACTAATCTGTTTGATTTTAATATTAATAAAACTAGTCTGAAAAAAATACTAAAAACCAGTGTACCACGCTCATAAACTTTTTTTTTGTATTTATGTTCAATGTTTACTGATTCTTTTCTCATTTAATGTCTTTATACCTAATTGTATGTACATATGTATATTGAATTATTTTTTTATCAATACTCTTGACTATTAAAACATTTTTGTTTTAAAATTTTGACACTTTCTGAAAATTAAACATGAAATATTAAATTTATTTTTTTGTTCATTTTAAATTTTTTTTATTTTGCACAGATATAATAAATGCTTGTACTAAGCAGTCCCAATCTTTGACCTTCCTTTGATATTCGTATCACCATTCTCTTTACTTATTTAGTTCTTTTTAATTTGTTTTTACCTTCAAAAAACACTAAAAAGTGCCGATACGATAATCATCCGCAAATGACTTCGTACTCGGTGAAAATGGACCCCAGCGCGTGCGGTATCTGGGGGGGAAAGAGGCGTGGGAATTATTTAAAAAAAAACCTACACTTAATTTGTTTAAACAATAGACTTCTATACATCATTCAAAAGGTCTGGAAATCCTCTTTCCAAAAACATATAACATATTGAGAGTTGTTAGAAAAATGACTGAAATATTGATAGATTACATCGTAAGGTCTGTAAAAATGGTTTTTTGTAAATAAAAAAAAAATGGAGGGTTCCAAAATAATTTTAGGAAGTACTTTGTATTAGCGTAATTTAGGTAAATGTGGTACACTTGGGTAATATGTAGAGATTGCAATCCCGGGATGATTTTCCGATCCCGGGATTTCAGGATTTGAAAAATTGAATCCCGGGATCCCGGGATAATCCCGGGATTTGAAAAATATTTTCAGACTCAATTTAAGAGCCAAAAAAAAAACAAGTTTTATGGATTATTTTTTATTATTGAACGAACAAAGTATAAAAAAAATATATTCTTCATAAAAAAACAAACAAAACAAGTAAAACAAAATCAATATAGCTAACAAAAACTAAAAAATATTCCTAATGGAATAAAATATATGCTCCAAACATTAATTCAAAATTAATTCAGTGTACAAAGTACAAACTCAATGAAGTTTAGTTAAGAAGTACTTAAAATAATAAATAAATATTTAATTAACATTAAATAACACATTAACAATTTAGTATTAATAAATCACATTTGGAATTATTTTTATAATAAAATGGAATAAAAAGCAAAGCATCCAATGTTTTGTCTGCAAGTCAGCTTCTAAATTTTGTTCAGCTCGGTTTCAATACTCGTTAATTAATTTATTTATGTGCCTGCTTTAAGTATTTTCCTCTTATCCCGTCTTCAAAAAGCAGCATCTTTCCTCTTATCCCGTTTTCAAAAGCAGCATCTCTCATTTCATCAGCTGCTTCTATATTTTGGTGGGGTCCTATGTTTTTGAGACTATTTTTATTTCATTTTCTAATTTTTCTTTCCAGGAAAGATGCTCTTCGCAGCTTGAAACAGCAAAAGGCTCGCTGCCGCAAACTCAAGCTAATAATTAAAGCTGTCTTCAATTTGTTATTGCTGAAGTTTTTGACTCTAGAAGAAATTTAAGAACACCACCAGCCAGCTGTACACAATTTTAGAATCAGAACGGCAAAAAGATTCAACTATTAATTTTTTTGGAGCCAGTACTTCAATAGTCTCATTTATTAAATCAAAATCTGTTTCTTCAAACCTTATAGGGTAATTCAGATCGATAAGAGATTTTTGAAGGCTATTCCTCCTTGTTTTGCAATAAAGTAATAAGGAAAGTTATTTCCCATGTTCCTTTTCTACATATTTTTGCAGAATTGTGTCATTTTTTGTATGCGAATATTTAACCACCAATCCCGAAAATCCCGGGATTGGGGAGCTATAATCCCGGGATTTTCGGGATCAAAAAATGGGTCGGGATCCCGGGATCCCGAATCCCGGGATTGCAATCTCTAGTAATGTGGTATAGGCAGGTTTCTCAAAAACTAAGCATGCTTTTACTTTAATTTTTGAACCAGTAGGTGAAGCGACTGCGAAAAGAGAAGCAGGCGTGTTTAAATGTCAAATATGTCGACTCAACTGGACGAAATATTGAAAATTCAAAATTAGATGCAGCCGAGTTTTTTTCAAACGAAAGTGCTTGTGTCTGGGCAAGTTTTGTGTTTTTCGGCGGGATTTGATTCTTTCAAAACAAAGTATTAAGTTATTTAAGTGATATAATTGTTAGTTTTGTAATAACTAAATAATTTTATATTTTATTAAACTTTTTGTTCAACTATTGTGTTTTGGCTAATGTGGTATACCTGTCATGGGCTATTGTGGTATAGTATACGACATTACCCTTATAGCAATGTTGCTTCTATAATACTTTACAGAAGCAACAATAGCATTTGTAAAGCGTTATAGAACCAAAATTTTTTGTCGGGTAGACATTAGCAGAATAGGGGTGAAAGAGTGCATTATTTGTTTTTTTCTTCATGCAAGTAATTTTTCCACATGTAAAAATTCTTATTCCATCACTTAAGGTCAAGAACGTTCTTTCGTTCACTATTTTACTACATAATTTCATATTTTAAATCAAAATTAATTTAAATATTTAATTTTTTTTCATTCAAAATAATGTAAAAAACATTATATGGGTTAAGTGGTATAGTATACCACATTAGACGACATCAACAAAATTTGGAAGCAAACCGTTCTCTAAATTACTGGTGAGGTCAAAAAAACAAACATGTATTATCACAATACCCCAACTTCCTCTAATACTTTTACATTTCTTAAAATTATAACAATAATAATTTCAAATTTGTCTTGATCTTTCTATCTTGAGAAACGTCAAATTTTAACCACTAGTGTCAAATTTTTACCCTGCTCCGCAGACGGGTAAATTTTAACCCAATTTATTCACCACGCTAGTGTCAAATTAACCAACATTTTAACGCAAATCGCACACGGCCTAAAGCCTAGTACGCAGATCGGGAAAAATTTATTTTTCATACAAATTTTTTCTCGGGACAAATTTTGTCTTGAATATTTTTCCAAGCAGTACGTGGTTCACGCGCAAAATTTAAATATTTGGAGCCGCTGTAAAGAAAAAGTCTCCACTTAATTTTGCGCGTTCAAATAATGTTCGAAGCATTAAGGGCCCGACCCATAGAATCCGTTGCGTCCGTTCCGTCGAAGTTTTCAACTGACAGCTCGAATAAGCGACGAATCGGACAGAGCCCGACAGATTCGACGGGAGAAGTAGCCCAACTTTCTACTTTTTCATCCTTCGTGTCTTTTGGCATTGGTTGTCAACAGACCACTGGCAAGCCAGACCATCGCAATATATTTTTTAGGTGCACGAATTTAATCAAATTCCCCTAGAAATATTAGAATTCACAGTATGTTTATGCTGTAATTTTAATAAGTGTCGGTAATCATCAACCAAAATTTTGCGTCTTAGAAAGGGTACAACTACAACAGCATCTAACTGATGAGCCCAACTGTTGTACCTGGGCGAAACGCATTTTGGACTACAGGTCATAAAAACTTTATTAAATTCAATATTGGTTGTCAACAATAGATCAGTTCGATTTTCTGCTTCTGTTCTGAGTGCACACCGGGGAGTTTCAGAACTAAGAACTGTGTTCTTTTCTTCTCCGATTTTATGAATTGTGAACTTTCATTGTTCATTTGTGAAGAAATAAAAATAACGTTTAATGATATATATAATAATAGGTGTGTTTTTTTGTTTATCTATACCTATAGATTTTGTGCGAAAAACGACATCGGGAGTTTTGAAATCCATGCAAACATTTGGCACCACTGTTCATGCACTTTGGCAGCTGTCTGTCAAAAATGTTGCTTTTGTTTTTTTTTTTATTTTAACTCCGAAGTGGGAAGGCCATTACATCCATGTAGGATGCAAAAAAAATTTTTCACAAAAAAACAAAAACCATTTGTATGGCCATGGCATCCATGTTGGATTCAAAAAATTTTTTTTTCACAAAAAACCAAAAATCATTGGTTGCGTCTTTCTTGTGTTATAAGCGTTTGAAGGTAGCCATATTGAATTTTATTTCGATTTTGTAAAAATCAAACGTGGAAACTTTTTTATTTTTATTTCTAACTTTTCGAAAAAACTTTGGTAATTTTATGTATACCTATATTTGTTCAACAATCTTATCAGGATCCATTTAAGACTTTTATCTGAAAAGTGCATTGCGTATATACCGAAATATTAATCACAACAAAAACATTACTGTTAAAAAAAGAGCCAAGTTCTCCTATGTTGAAATTATGCTAGCACACAAAGTACTGAAATGTAAAAGTGTAGAAAGTTCTAAAGCTTGGCTTTAAATTTGTATAAATAAAATTTTGGTTGTTCCCTTGGCAATTTAACTTTAAATTACCGGTTTTTAAAGCTATTTGAAAAATTGCCAAGTAAACAACCAAAATTTTATTTTTACAAATTTAAAGCCAAGCCTTAGAACTTTGTACACTTTTACATTTCAGTACTTTTTGTGCTAGCAAAATTTCAACATAGGAGAACTGGCTCTTTTTTTAACAGTAATGTTTTTGTTGTGATTTCACTTCTTTTTGCAAGGTTTTGGTGTAGAAATTAAAATCTCTATAATTGATGAAAATTCAAATAAAATGGCGGTTACCACGCCCCTTGTCTAAAATTCTCAAATTTTGTTCTTTTGTAATAACTACCAGATCTACCATTTTACCAAGTTTCAAGATTCTACGATAATCAGAAGTGCTCTAAAATATTTGATGTAAATTAAGCGAAAATGGGCGGTTACCATGCGGTTACCACGCCCCCTGGCGAAAATTCTCAAATTTTAAATTTTTTCCTTTTTATAAACTACCAGATCTACCATTATTTTAAATTTCAAGATTTTACGATAGTTAGAAGTGCTCTATAATATTTGATGAAAATTCAGCAGAAATGGGCGGTTACCACGCCCCCTGTCCAAAGTTCTCAAATTTAAAATTTTTTTCTATGTATAAACTACCAGTTCTACCATTTTACGATTTTACCAAGTTTCAAGATTCTACGATAATCAGAAGTGCTCTAAAATATTTGATGTAAATTAAGGGAAAATGGGCGGTTACCACGCCCCCTAGCTGAAATTCTCAGATTTTAAATTTTTTCCTTTGTATAAACTACCAGCTCTACCATTCTACTAAATTTCAAGATTCTACGATAATCAGAAGTGCTCTATAATATTTGATGAAAATTCAGCGGAAATGGGCGGTTGCCACGCCCCCTGGTTGAAATTCTCAGGTTTTAAATTTTTTCCTTAATATAAACTACCAGCTCTACCATTCTACTAAATTTCAAGATTCTACGATAGTCAGAAGTGCTCTATAATAATTGATGAAAATTCGGCGAAAATGGGCGGTTACCACGCCCCCTGAATTGCAAATCTCAAATTTTCGATTTTTTGTATACACCACAAGTCCTATCACCATGTAAAATTTCAAGTTTCTACGATAGCGGGAAGTTCTCCATAATTTTGATGATCTGTCAGTGAGTCAGTGAGTCAATGAGTCAGTTACGGTTTTCGCGATTTTTGAAGTCCTATATCTCAGAAACTACTCATCGTAAGAAGCTGAAATTTTGTGAGGAATTTGGGTTTGGCCAGCTCAACAAATGTAGCGAGTTTGGCATATTTGGTGTGGAAGTTAGAGGGGGGTCGAAAATGGCCTGAGTTGTTTCCTGTAAATAAGGGTGTAGTGCCAAAGTTGCCAGAGAACTTGGCTGGGCACTACCGTACCGTGATATTTCAATGCAACTATGTCAAACAAATTTTTGATAATTTTTTTCTATGAGAGCTTTTTTCAAACCTTATTTTCTTCGCTTTTTTTTGACGTGATAACGTCTTATAAATCGATGAACCATAGCAGCCACCACAAAAAAGTGACGCCATTTTCTAGCGTTACACTCTCGCACTTTCGCAGTTCGGCAAAAAAATTCAATTAAAAATAAACTATTAGAGATAAAAAAATCTTCTATAGCTTATTTGAAAGATAATAACCTAAAGCTTAATCCAAATCAAGGATTTTTAAAAATTCCGTCATTTAATAGGGTAAACAGGGGTAAAACGGAAAGATGAAATTTGGGCTAAAATCTAAACGCGAAGTTGTAGAGAATTGATTTTTGTTTGCTATAGATAGATGAGACTAATTTAAGAATAACTGCATTCAAGAAAAAATTCTAAAAAATTTTGCAACTAAGCTATAACGTTTTGTTTGAACGTTGTACTTGTGTTGGGGCTATAACAAAATGATGATTTTGGGTAAAGGAAGACAATTCTAAAGATGCCAGGTGAAAGATGAGAGAAAAAAAAATTAGGGGTGTGATACGGATTTTTTTCCAACACTCTGCGTTTCGAAATATGAATTTTTGAAAAACACCTTGTTTTTTAGGGGTATTTTTGGGTAATTTTTGATTTTTATCTTTTTTTTTGGAGCGTTCAAAAAACTCAAACTTATAGGGCATGTAGGTTTTGGCCTTATGCATAGATTACAAAAACTTGGAAACGTTTAGTAAGTTTTGATTAAATAACGGAAGAAAGAAGTTTTTAAAAAACACGTTTTTTTTAGCGTTTTTAACCGATTTTCATCGTTTTTTATTTTTATCTTTTTTTCTTTAATATATACAGGAATAAAGTATATGGAGTAATGATAGACCATAATTACGACTATATGTGTGCGAAGTTTCAATCATTTTCGTAATCACAATTTTGAAATAACGGTAAAATAAAATAAAATTTTAGAATTCAACAGGTTATAACTTTTGATTAAGAACAGATAGAAATTTTTAACCCCCCTCCCCCCCCCGAAATTTTTTTTCAGAAAATCAAAAGATATAGTATAAACAAATACAAGTCTTATATGTGCAGCACTAAATGGTTTGTATGTGTATTTTAGTAATTTAATTACCTATCTTTGTATCGTTAAAGAAGCTGTCGATGAAGTTTTTATAAGGGAAAACAAAAATTTTGTGGTCCATAACAACGTTTGGTAAGGGAAGGAATTTTTCAAAAAACTAGTTTTTATCTCTTTGATAATTTCCATAAAAAGCTGACGTAATAATAACCTTAAAGTGTTCTTTTAAATAACACAAGTATTTCTACAAGATTTTTGGTGACTAAACTATACTTTTTTAAAGGGTTGCTGAACTCTAATCCGAAGACAGAAATATTCATTCACATCTCGCTTTTGAAATATTACCGTTAAATCTATTTAAATCTTTCATTTCTACTGTCCGAGATATCTATAGTTGCTTGTAACTTGTAACCCACTTTTGTTCTATGTTAAGCTTAAATCCAGTATATAAACGAAAACATAGGTGCCCTTATATTCGGAGAGTGTAGTACCTATGTAAAACATTTCGTTATATTTTTAGCTTTCTATTTTAAAATTGTTTCAAATTCGAAAATAAAACAACTTAAGTTTATAGTTTAATTTCAAAGTGAATTACTTAGATCATGCCAAACAACTTGTATTATTTATTTTTTACACTGGGGACTGAGGGAAAAAACAACTTAAAATCAACCACGTTGATTCAACTATTTTTCGGAATGATTTTGCGTTGAAGACGAAAATTTTAAAATCAAAGTAGAACATCTTTAGTTTAAAGTGGTTTACCGTTATAAAACCTCTTTAAATCAAAGTTGTTTCAACTTAAAAAAGCATCAATTTATTAAAAAAAAAGAAAAATGGGCAGCCGCAGGGGATTGTACCTATAACTCTTGGGTTACTAGGCGAATGCTTGAAAATTAGAGTGATAAAATGCAACAAAAGCTGAAGTCGGACAAAAATAAAAAAAAATTTTACGTTGTTTCAATTTTATTTTGAAGAAGTTTCATGTTAATTTTTTCAACATTAAATCAACGTTGAACATTTTACATCTTACGTTGCGTTTTTTCCCTCAGTGTAGTATTCCCGATTTAATTTAGGCCGTGTGTGAATTGCGTTAAATAGTTAACCCCGTGTAAAATTTTTGACACTAATGAGGTTAGCACCTATGTGAATTATTGTTTAAAATTTTTTCTGCCAAACCATCTGCAAAAAAAATTACCTAAAATTTAACCCAATAAATTTTTAATAGCTAAACATTTTTTATTCATTTCAATAGTGTCAAAAATTTTACACGGGGTTAACTATTTAACGCAATTCACACACGGCCTTAGAACTTAGTTGATATAATAGAATATATCAATTTTTTGCTGCAAAATTTCCGTGCGAGAAAAATTTCATTTTTCAATCTTTTTATACATAATAAAGTTGTACGAACTAATTTTTTGTATAAAGCCTAAGAATGGTTCAAATTTATTTCTTTAAAAAATTTTTCTTGCTCGCTAACGCTCGCAATTCAAAGCAAACAACTTATCACTCTTTGTATATCCAAAAGGATATTGGAAAGTTTTTCGCTTCGTTACAGTTCTAATGACCATTTGCTTTAACGGAACTAAGAATCGGCTGCAGTTACTTCTAGTTGACAAAAAAAGTTTTGTGATTCCTAAAAAAAATGTTTGTTCGGTCTGAGGTAACCAAAATCATTTTATTCTTAAGAAGAAATACTTGGCTTTTAAATTGCATAATTTTTTTTGTAAGCTTTTAAAATAAAAAAATTAATATAATGAGAAAATAAAAAAGGTATTTTTTTAGCTTTTTCTTGTAAATTATGATTGTTTGAAAAAAGTAAACGCTTCAATTGACTCATTTTAAACAAAAGTACACAACCTGTTTTCTGATGACGTTATCACGTAAAATCATCGTCCGTAAACCGGCTTTACAGACAACCTCTTTTTTTTTTTGTTAATATTTTCAGATATTTCTGTATGAACACAACAATTAAACTACCTTGGCACTACTGTTTTTATCGAGAGAAAGTAAAATCTGGATAACTATCTGGATTTTTCAAAAATCAATACAGATAAAGTTTTTGTTGTTTTTAACACGTAAATTGTTTCGATTTCAAAAATCTCGATGTCGTTTTTTTGCACAAAATCTATATAGATAAACAAAAAAAACACACCTAATATATTATATCAATTTAATAGCTAAATTCTAGTGTAGAGTTCAATTTTACAATGCCAAAGTCATACCTAAAACTGATAATCTGTTATTAAAAATTGTTTTTAACTGAAGAGCAAGTAGCTACATGAAATCTATTCGCGCATTTTATTTTAATGAAAAAGAACGACGATATATTGTTAACAATTTTTTACATCAGAACTTTATTGGTGCACATTTAGGGATAAAATATCGAACACACCTTGGAATTTGAAGTGAGCTGTCAAAAAGCAATCCGTCGTACCATGTATTCTATAGGGCCCAACCCATAGAATCCGTTGCGTCCGTTCCGTCGAAGTTTTCAACTGACAGCTCGATAAAATACACACCTTCTTATGGGAAGCGACCCATAAGCGACGGATCGGACGGAGACGGACGGATTCGACGGAAGAAGTAGCCCAACTTTCTACTTTTTCATCCGTCGTATCCTTTGACATTGGTTGTCAACAAAAGATCAGTTCGATTTTCTGTTTCTGAGTGCACACCGGGGAATTTCAGGACTAAGAACTGAGTTCTTTTCTTCTCCGATTTTATGAATTGTGAACTTTAATTGTATTTTTGTGAAGAAAATGTAATAAAAGTAACATTTAATGATATATCTAATAAATTATATCAATTTAATACTCAAATTCTGTTGTAGAGTTCAATTTTACTATGCCAAAGTCATACCTACAACGCATAATTTGTTATAAAAAATTGTTTTTAACTGAAGAGCAAGTACCTAGAGGAAATCTAGTCGTGCATTTTATTTTATTAAAAAAATGAACAACAACAATAGTAAAAAATTTCTTGCATCAGAACTTCCTTAGTGCACATTCAGGGATAAAATATCGAACACACCTTAGAATTTGAAGTGAGCTGTCAAAAAGCAATCCGTCGTACGACGTATTCTATGGGTCAACCCTTTCTGTCCCATCCGTCAACTTCAACGGATCGATTGACGGAACGGACGCAACGGATTCTATGGGTTGGGGCCTTTACTCTGCCGGCAAAAATTGTGACAAGGAAAAAAAAATTAAACAATATTGAAGAAAATTCAAACAAAATTAAGGTGGACTCTTTAATAAAATTATTGGAAAGTGAAGACGAAGGAAATACAACTCAGAATCAAATCAAAAACAAACAAAATTTATTTAATTTGAAAGAAGAAAAAAACTATTGATGGAAATTACTCAGGGTAACTCCCCATGTGATTGGCACCTTGAGTTTTAAAACCATTTACAGCTACTATTTTTATTTTTTGTTTAAAAATTCACTCTTCCCGCCTTTTTGGGCATATTCTTAGCAAACGAGATATTGATAATTACAAAAAAAAAGTATTAATACAGTAGTCCCTCGATAATGTGAACTAATTAAAACAAGGCGTTTTCGGATTTTAGAGGGATTCACATTACTGGAACTTTTTCCAATTGCCATATAACTGATTAAAACATTCTTAAAACCAATGAATATTACAGTTATTTTTAGCTCAGTTTAAGCCTGTACTGAATAAAGAAAAAAATCAATAAAATACAAGTAAAAAAAACGTTAAAAAACTTCGTATAAAAAGACGTAAAATGTTAGCACAAAAATCTCCAGCCTGCAGCTACTTTCAATATCTTACGAAATGTCAAGACAAATAACAGTTATCCACTTTTCAGACCTATACAAAGATTGCGTGCACGAACGAGAAAAACATGCAAGCTTTGGCAAAGGAAATTCACATTATAGAGTCTAAAAGTTTTCGAAATTCACATTACAGAGATGACAATGAAAATTTTTGGCGATTCACATTTTAGAGAAATTCGCATTATAGGTAATTCACATTATCGAGGGACTACTGTAATAGTTTTATGCTATACGGAAAAAACTGGGAACTAAATTTGGTGCGACATTCGCTTAAGGCCAATGATTGGGCAGTTTACCCTAGGTAATTTCTCCAATTTTAAAATTTTGCTCAGGATTCGGATTTTCATGGCGTATACGGCAAACTCGTTTTGAACAAAAATTTAAATATTTTGAAAACTAAACGAATTTCAGATGTCCAATAAAATGTATATAAAAGATACATTTTAACTATATATCACACTAAAAAATCAAAAATTTCAGCAGTTAGTTCTTTCGCAATAATCTTCCGAACATTTAAATGCGATTTCCCAAAAATGTAAAAATAGTGTGTATAGGGCACTTCAATACTAAGGCAACGATATGTGTATCAATTCCATATGAAAATTCATATATGTACATTGTACATCTTCTAATATGTATATAAAAATCTCATATCGCAGTGTTTGTTACCAAACTCCTCCGAAACGGCTGGACTGATTTTTATTAAATTTTGTACACATATCGGGTAGGTCTGAGAATATTTTTCATACCTCTAAATTGTTAGGGTGGTCTAGCCAAATTTTTTTATATCTTGGAACGATCTTTTCGAAATTTGTTGTGTATGTCGGGAAGTCTGAGAATCGGCCATTCGACCAACATGAATTTTCATATGATAAAATGGTTAGGGTGGTCCAACCAAAAAATTTTCTATATTTTTCTGGAATGATTTTTATGAAATTTTGTAAGTATATCGGGTAAGTAAGTCTAAGAATCGGTCAACATCTATTTTCATACCATAAATGGTTAGCAAGGTCCACTCCAAAATTTTTTTTACTTTTTTTTTCAAATCCTGGCTTTATACTGTTTTCAAGGGGTTCAAAAAAGTTAGTTTTCCAACTCATACGAATAGCCTAAATTCGTAATATTTCATATTCTTAATACAGAAACTTTAAGCCTACAAACATCAATATTCATAATGCGATCAATAGAACTCAAAAACCACCTTCTTTTATTAATAAAGACCTGTATTTGATGTTGTGACCCGATTTTTTTTTTTTTTGGAAAAGATTGACACACTCCAAAATTGGAAGTAAATAGCAGAAGAGGTGTAACGAAGTCCGCCGGGTCAGCTATAGTGTATTAATAATATCCAACACTTTATTTCATCTTGTACTGTAAAGCCTAGTACGCTGCTGATACGAAACGAAAAATTTTAAAGTCTCCAAAGTCGAGAACGAAAATGCCAACGAAAGAATATCATAGAGTATTCTGTCAAAGTCAAAATAAAAAAATTCAAAATTATTTTAAAATCAAGAAAAATCAACAAAAAATAATTTTTAAAGCAAGAAATAAATGAATTTAAAGTGAAAAAACCGTCGACACTGCTCTTAGAGTCAAGACAAATGCACAGGACAGTAAAAAGTAAGTGACAAATGAGTGAAAACTCTCCAATTTTTCGCTAGAGCTGCGTACTGAATAACGAAAAGCAAAACGAAATTTTCCGTTCGAGATTTCGTTAACGAAATTTTATATGGAAAATTGCTTTTCGCTTAAGCAGCGTACTAGGCTTAATCTGTCACTTTCACTCCCTTCTAAAAATTTTGCTTCTATAATGCTTTACAGAAACAAAAATTGCATCTGTAAAGCTTTATAGAACTAAAATTGTTTGTCGGGCTGTAAACTGTATCCGGTCGGTGTGTGTACTATCTATTGTAACGATTAATTACTGAACTACTTTTAAGATAAATGTCTGAACACACTACCTACTATTGCAAAGGTAGAAATGTGAACGCACCTTTAATAAATTAGGAAACTACCCTCTGAACACATCCTCGTCGTTTGCTTCTAAAAATTTCCTTTCCAGGAGATGGCGTTGTATACTTCCCCTTCAGCATTGACCTATTATATATGGACTGCCAGGACCAGGTTCAAGCTATGGTAGCGCCCCCTGGTAGGGCAGCGGGAAATAGTATTCTGACATCTAGGTTTTGTGACTTTTGATTGTCAAAAAAAAAAAAAAAGAATTTAATTATTTGCAGAAATTGTCAAAGGAATTTTGTTTCCCAAGAATAAAAAGGTAACAACAAATTAAAAAAAAAAAAAAAACATATTAATATAATCTTTTCACTGATTTATTTTCTGCAGACGATCTATCATCGGCAATCTCTCTTATAAATAAATATTTTTCCAAATTGCCCATTGATACATCGACCAAACTAACTCCATTACCGAGATGTGCAGAAACAAAGCGTTGCGACAAAGTTATGTATCAATATACACTTCGTTTGCCTATAAATTCGTCTTTAAAATATGACATAGTGGTAAGTTCAATAGCACCGTTTTTATCCATTTGATTAAATTTTTTTTCTTTGAAGGGATTACCAATGCCAACTGAAATCCTTGCAAGACTAATGGTAGCCCTTCAGGCATATCGAGAGTTGCATAAATGTGTGGAGAACTGGACAACACCTTGCAACCAATTAGGAAAGAAGGATTTAAAGCATTCGAGTCTGATTGGGAGGAGTTGGAATTAGAAAAAATTGACGAGTAAGTTTTTACATATAACGCAGGATCATGGCCTGGTGTATAACCAAACGTCGCCAATATTATTACAAACGAGTAAGAAGACATACAGCCCTATTCTGCTGTTCCCGTGAAACTCAGATCCGATTCACACATTCTGTTCACTTTAACTCTACCTTGCCATTCTGCTATCCATCGGGTAAACTGCATTATCATCCCTCAATTTGACGTCCAAGTGAACGTCAAATTAAAAAAAAAATGGCGACGAAGTAAATTGAAAGGAAAACAAATTTTTTGTTTGTGTTTATTTGCATAGAAAAAATAAAAACAGCCGATTAAATGTTAAGAAATAATTAAAAATTTATGAAAAGTGGCATTTTGCTTAATTTCAACGATGGTGAATTTATTTTTACAACCAAAAGTGACAGATCCGCAACATTTTTTATGCGGATTGCAAACGTATGGAGCAAGTTCATTCACGTGATTAGTGGAATACTGAACAACATTACCGATATTACCGACGTGAGTTTGGATTCCCCCCGATGAATAGCAGAATGGTAATTGGTGAATATTTAGCGATTTTTCCCCCCGATGGATAGCAGAATAGGGCTGATATTCATTTACTTTGTTTTATTTAACGAAAATTTTCAATTCGTAGATTGCATCAGAGTTTTACAATTGTCGACCTACTGCTGGTGCTGTATCCTATTTGTACATTCCTGAAGAACAAAATACTGCTAGTTGATTCTCGTTTCCATACAAAATTTTTGAAAATGTGGTTCAATGATTACTAGCGCCTGTGGAAGAAAGTGGTAAATAGAACTCAGTTAGCGTAGCGACATCTTCCGTCAGATTGCTTGAAGTACCATTTTTGTGCATAGAAACTATGGCCATCTACATTTTTTGGCTATAAAAATCAGTAGCACCTGTCTTTTTTGAAGTCTACTTTTTGACGTTTTGGAAGAAAAGAATTCTTTCAGAAAAAAAGTATTTTAAAATGTTTGTGCGAAACAAAATATCGGGGTAAAATAATTGAATCGTGTTGGAAAAAGGTTTTTATATCAATTTATTAATATCCGAAAGTTATTAAAAATTATAATTAAATCATTAAAAAAAAATTAAGTGTTCTTTTATCAATAATTTTCTGTTTTTTTTTTCAAATGCAATCGTGGAATCGTGTTGGATGGAAGGAGGGCCAAATGCTCCCGCAAACTAGATACATGCCTCCATTTATATCAATAGAAAGTCTAGTAAGTGCCACGATTCATCAACAACAGCATCCGAAACAGCATTATCACACCAAAATCAACAATAACAGCTTAAGCACCAATTACAACAGCTGAATCCCGATATGATCCGCCAGTCCTTTTTTTTTTTTAATCCCAGCTGCAGAAATCAATGCGAGGACGAGCTTAAGATACCAATTTATAACATGGAACCAATCGACAAAATAAGCCTCCTCAAACGAGACAAATGCCAGAACAGCCAGGACAACAAATGTCTGGAACGGGATATAACGCAAAATTAAGGTTAGATGAATAAAAATTATATTTTCTACTCAACACCTTTTTGTATGTTTCTAGTTCATATGGAATACTTCCAATATCTTGGTCATACTGGCCAACGTGTGGATAAATGCAAAAGACCTGCATAGGTACAAGGTACTAGGAATATATAAATTCGTTGCAAATAAAGATTATTGCCCAGTAAATGATGGTTGTTGGTGATGTTAATGAAATGTTCATGCCCTTATTCGATGGTGTCCTTGTCGATCCAGAAAAATATGTAGCTGGAACAAACTCCTAATATGTTTTTTGACAAAAGGAAAAGAATCATATCTTTTGCCAGCCACACAAGCTGGTCTAAAAGCACTCAAAGCATCAAATTGTGCTGAAAAGCTGCTCGTATTCAATTCATTGTTGCTGATAATGTGAAGATTCTGAAAAACTTCATAATCGTGACGATCTTAAACGAAACAGGGAAAGAGAAAACTGACTAGAGTGTGCTCAGTAGATTTGTTTATATATTCATATGTGGATATTGCTTCAATTTGGCGAGTTCAAGGTTAACAGGAGGAGAAGTCTATAAATACACAATTTTCCAGGTAAGTCCAAGGCCATAGTTTCTTTTAGTTTATTCGTTTATTATCAAAAAAAAAATCAGACTGTTAACAAAAACACTATTCTTGCATTTTGCTGTAATGTAATTTCTTTTTAGATCTGTTGGGGTTGAATTTTAAAAATTTCCCTGAGAGATGATCCACAGTCGCGGGCAGTTACGGAGTTTGTGGAAACAGAACCTAACAATTCTGAACCTCAATTCTTTGTAAGTATTTTTTTTTCTAAAAAAATAAAACAAATCTCTTACTTTATAAATTAATCCAAAATTTTCCTTTTTAGGAATGAAAATCGAAGAAGTAGCTCCAGCACAAGAACTACACCAAGCTTAAATCGGAGAATGTAAGGAAAATCAATACCTCATAGCAGATTTTTACGTAACACTCAACACTTTGTGTCGTATACCAACTGTGTCCTAAAATTGTTGTCATCGAAACTCCAAATGCAAAAACCATGAAGGAAGAATGTAAAAAGCGCCATTTGTTAGAAGATTAACATCAACAGTGTAGTCTAGGGCTTTTAATTATTTCTAAAGAGTACATCTTTTTATTATTGTTATTGTTGAAAAGACTTTTTATACGAATATTTTATATTACATAATTATGCAGGTATGTGTGTATTTATATAATAATTTTATTTTATTTTATTTTAAATTAAATCTAATTGATAGAATCTTCACACAAAATATCAAATGTGTTGTTTTGTTATCATAGTTAAAACAAGATTTACAAAAGAAACTTGAAATTCTTGTAAAAGAATACGTAATGCACCGCTAATTTTTTGACTAAAATAACTTAAAGCTGAAACACAATCACGCTTTAGGGCGTCGCTTCGTTGCGTTACGTTGAGAAATCCTCAAAGCGCGCTTCTGTCACTTTGACTTTGAACAGCTGATTGCAACATAAAATCTGCTGTCAAATAAAAAAAACACAGTCACTCACAAAATTATTGGGCCAAGTCTTTATCTTGATTTAATTGTGGAAAAATGAAAAAGGATATTAATGTGTTTAAAAAATGCATAGAAATTTGTTTATTCTTTAATACTATAGTTATAAAAACAAAACCAATCAAAATATATTGTTTTTAACAATAAAACTCAGTCCAAAACATCATTAAATTTTTTTTGTTTTTAATACGTAAATTGTTTTGATTTAAAATATCTCGATGTCGTTTTTTTGTGCAAAATCTATATAGAGAAATTAAAAAACACACGTAGTTTTTCAATAATTTATTTTTTTTTATTCACATTTGGCGCAATAATAATGTGGGTGACTGTAACTATGTCTGTTAAATGTCAGAAAGCGAGCAAAAGTTCAGTCTGGTTGAACTTTTGCTCGCTTTCTTACGTTTCCTTACGTTTGTCAAAAAAAGCGTACGTAAGAAAAGCGTCATTGTGTGAGGATACACAGATTTCCTATAGTTGAACTTTTCGCAGTTGTCAAAATCGACGGCAAAGCGTGATTGTGTTTCAGCTTTTAAGGGCATCATCATATAATTAAACGGCGAGCATAGTTTTTGTGGTACAAATTACCGGGCCCCCAAAAACCGAAGGGGCATAAATTATACACGATACGAAAGAGAATGACGCGTAGATGTGCAGAATCACATTGTTTTTTACTTTTTTTTAACCGAAATAACGAAATTAAACAAATTAAAATTCGATACAAAATAAAAAAAAAACAAAAACAACTGGAATTCTATTGGAAAATTTCCAATCGACTGGAATGAAATGTCATTCATGACTGAATGAATGAATGAAAGCATTCAGCGAAAATCAAAAAACATTAAGGTGGGTTCACATTGGTGCGTTGTTTTAAGATCGCACGTAAACTATGGTTAACTTTCATTGTTTTAGTTATCTAAAGCCCAGTACGCAGATCACGCTAAACTAAATTTTATCTCGACAATTTTTATCTCTACACGCGTTCGCTAAAAGCCAAGATAAATTTAAATTCAAAAATAACGGCTGATACACAGTTTCATTTACTTATACCAGCTTACATTCAATATTACATTACATATTTTTTTACCTGCAGAATACCTTTTTTACGCTCTCATTTTGTTTTATTCCTCTTCTTTTATATATTCCAAGGTTTTTTTGCCTCTTATTCCTTGCAGCAACAACAACAACCACAAAAATGTCAAATTTTATCTGTGAAAAAATGCGCTGAGCATTATTTCGCGAGCTAAATTGAGTGGAGACTTTTTGCAAAAGTAGTAGATGAGAATTTGAATTTCGCGCGTGAACTGCGTACTACCTGGCTAAAAATCCTCGCTAAAATTTATCTTTGGAGGAAATTTGTATGAAAGATAAATTTTAGCGCGATCTGCGTACTAGGCTTAAGTTTAGAAAGTAAGATGTTTGTTTTATTACCATGAATTTTTTTGTTAAAATCGAATTCTATTAAAATCAAGTCTATTACTTTTGTAAACACTTTTGATACCAATGAAATCTATTTTCGTCCTTTTCTCTCTTGAAAGAACATAAGAATTTGTCAGCAATTACATGAAGCCTCAAGAGGCGCGACTCTTTTTAAACATAATGTGTGCAAAAGAGAAAAAAGATGAAAGAAAAAATTATCCCACCGGAGAGTCGTGGGTCGTGAGTCCGAGACTCTTTTTTGACGTTTCTTTTTCCACTTTTTCTTTTTTCAACATTCCCTCACATTTCTTTTTGCTTCTTGGTGCAATACAACAACAACAAATTTTAATTCAAAAGATAAATGTCAAATTTGAGTCCTTGACTCAAGAGGCATCGTGTAATAGTACGCGCCTCACAGAATGATTACACACCCGACAAACAATTTTGGTTCTATAAAGCTTTACAGATGCAATCTTTGCTTCTTTAAAGCATTATAGAAGCAAAATTGTTAGTAGGGCAGCCACACAAAAAAATATAAAAGTTCTGACCTGGGATTGCGACTAGATTTTTCATATAGTTTTTGGGTCGCTGAAACCGAATCCGAATTCCGTTTTGCTCCATCACGTCAGGTTTTCGAGATAACCTCATAAAATGTCACGAAAACAAAAAATTTGTTTCTCTGATATGGATGTGCGAATATGTTAATCATATAGTTTTTGGATCACTGAATCCAGATTCGAAGTCAATTTCGCCCTTTCACGTCAGGTTTCTGGGATATCCTCAAAAAAATGTCAAAACCAAAAAAACAAAAGTTTTTACATGGGGTTGCGACTAAATTTTTCATATAGTTTTTGGGTCGCTGAAACCGAATCCGAAGTCTATTTTGGCGTATCACGTCAGGTTTTTGAAATATCCTCAAAAATGTCTAAACTCAAAAAAAAAGTTCTTATCTGACATTTTTTGAGGATATCTCAAAAACCTGACATGATACGGAAAAATAGAGTTCGAATTCGGTTTAAGCAACCCAAAAACTATATGAAAACTTAGACGCAACCCCAAATAAGAAATTTAGTTTTTTTGGTTTTGACATTTTTTGAGGATATCTCAGAAACCTGACGTGATAGGGCAAAATTGACTTCGAATCTGGATTCAGTGATCCAAAAACTATATGATTTACATATTCGCATATCCAGATCAGTGAAAAAATTTTTTGTTTTCGTGACATTTTTTTAGGTTATCTCGAAAACCTGACGTGATGGGGCAAAACGGACTCCAGATTCGGTTTCAGCGACCCAAAAACTATATGAAAAACTTAGTCGCAACCCCAGGTCAGAACTTTTTTTTTTTTGTGGGTGTGTTATCAAAAGAAATTTTGAAGAAAGAGTCAAGCCTCTTGAGGCTTCATGTAATAGCTGACTTTGACAGTTCCTTTACCATTTTACCAAGTTTTCACTTTTAGACGTTTACATTTTTGCATAAAAGGCACTAATATTTTATCGCCGCATGGCAAAGCGTTTTTCTTATGAGGTTCAGGGAAAACTAACAAAAACGTCTTTTTTGTTCCTTATCTACAATAACCTAAAAAGTGAAAAAAAAGGGAAATTTGCAGAATTAAATTTTTTTATTTCTTTCTAGCGCTATTTGTTTTTGTTTATTAAAGCAAAAAATAAGCTTTTTGCATCATTATTTTTGATTTTAAGGTAAGAAAAACTGTCAAAAAATGAATTTGAAAATTTTGTAAAAAAGAGTTAAGGTATAACTACAACGGCCACTTTTTGCAAAAAGTCAAAAAGTGAACATTTTCAAACTCATTTTGTGACAGTTTTTCCCATCACAAAATTAAAAATATTGATGCAGAAAGCTTATTTTTTGGTTTAAAAAAACAATTTTTGTAGTTTTTTTCTAAAAAAAAAAATAGCGGTAGAAAGAAATAAAAATTTTTTACTTTTGTAAATTTCCCACTTTTTCACTTTTTAGCCCATTGTAGTTATGCCTTTAACAAATTGTTTTTATACAAAAAAAATATGGTTTCCGCATTTTTTGTTAATTTTCTAGCCCGAAAAACCATACAAAAATGCGTTTGAAAATTTTCACTTTTGTACTTTTTCACTTTTTGAGCCAATGTAGTTAAAAGCCACTTAATGCAAAAAGTCAATAAGTCAACATTTTCAAACTCATTTTGTGATAGTTTTTTCGACCAAAAAATTAAAAATAATGATGCAGAAAGCTTATTTTTTGGTTTGAAAAACAATTTTTGTAGTTTTTTCCAAAAACAAATGGAGCTTGAAAAGAAATAAATTTTTTTTACTTTTGTAAATTTCCCACTTTTTCACTTTTTAGGTCATTGTAGTTAAGCCTCAAGGCTTTAAAAGTATAACTACAACGGCAACTTTTTGCAAAAAGTCAAAAAGTGATAGATTCAAACTCATTTTATGACAGTTTTTACGACGACAAAATAAAAAATAATGATGCAAAAAGCTTATTTTTTGGTTTCAAAAAAAATGTTTGGTAGTTTTTTCCAAAAATTAAAAAAAAAAACAAATATTGCTAGAAAGAAATAAAAAAAAAAATTTAATTTTGTAAATTTCCCACTTTTTCACTTTTTAGGTCATTGTAGTTATGGTTTTAACATAAAAAAATAAAAAAAATCGTTGTTGTGCGACGCAGTTGTCGTGGTAATGCCTTAAGAATTAATTTGTTTGATTAAAAAATGTCGCTTCTCACCACATAGTACCACGGATTACCTTTTTACTACTGTATATTATGAAGATCTACACCTGAACATACCTTTAATAAATGTGAACATATCTTTAATCATTATTAAGTGTCTGAACGCATTCATTAAAATTTTCCTGGAAGATTTGACATTTCTCAAACGTCAAGCTGAAAGTTTTCTTCGTATTGTATTAGGGGGGTTCACATTGACTAACTTACCGGACAGACCAGCCGCCGTTTGGTATGATCTGATGCTGTTTTGATAGTGTGAACACCCATCCGACGACCTGTCCGGTTTGCCGGATGGTTTTCAAAAAATTTTGATTTTTTGGTGGTCGGACGGACATGTTAGTCAATTGAACGACATGTCTGTCCGGCAGACAGTGATAATCCATTCTCTTGAATTTGAGAGCAGAATAGGTGAAAGATACATTAAAAATAAGATGAAAAATGGGTTTTGATGAAAATTGTCTGATGAGTGTGAACGAAAAATATAATTCAGCCATCAGGCCAAATGACAATCGGTCTGTCCGGTAAGTTGGTCAATGTGAACCCCCCTATTGTATTAATTTGAGAACACCAACTTCAAATAAAGAGTAAATTCTAATTGAATATCGTTTTTTTATTGCGGAAAAATATAAAATAAATAAAAAAAAAACCATTTGCGATCAAAATATATTTTTTCCTGGCATAGTTATTGTGAAAAAGTCAAATTACTATGACTTTTCTTCCCGTGATTGTCTTCAGGATATTTTGTCTCTGTAAAACGACAGCATACGGCCAAAATAATTAACTTTCTACTTCATCTTCACTCAGATCTTAATAATATCTGCAATTTCCTATTGATTTTGATTTAATTGAATTTATATTACCGAAGAAAATAAACAAAATTATTGATCAAAGGAATCTCTGGTTTTATTTTGCAGAAGTTGTTTTGATTTACGATTGACGTACGTGTTAAAATTGTTGTCAAAGGACACATACACAATCGCAAAAAGAACTCGGTCTGTTTTCATGTTCCTACAAGCTAATGTCGAATTCCTTTCAATTTTTTGAATCGCCTCAAAAAATCGAATTTTTGGTGTTAAAAAGGAACATGAAAACAGACCGAATTCTTTTTGCGATTGTATGTGTGTCATTTGACAACAATTTTTACACGAACGTCAAGCTGAAACCAAAACAATTTCTGCAATATAAAACCAGAGATTCCTTTGATCAATAATTTTATTTATTTTCTTCGGTAATATAGATTTATTTTAATCAGAATCAAAGGGAAATTGCAGTTATTATTAAGATCTGAGTGAAGATGAAGTAGAAGGTTATTATTTTGGCCGTATGCTGTGGTTTTACAGAGAAAAAATTTTCTGACGACAATTACGAGAAGAAAAGTCACAGTAATTTGACTTTTTCACAAGAACTATGCCAGGAAAAAATATATTTTGATCGCACATTGTTTTTTTTTTATTTATTTCATATTTTTCCGCAATAAAAATACGATATTCAATTAAAATTTACTCTTTATTTGAAGTTGGTGTTCTCAAATAAACAAACAATACGAAGAAAACTTTCAGCTTGACGTTTGAGAAATGTCAAATGTTCCAAGTGTGTGTGCAAATCCGTGTAAATCTCTCAAAAAAGAGGGATTAAAAAAAATTCGAATTCTGCTTCGTTTGAGGCGAATTTTTTTTCTATGGAACATGATTTTCAGAAAAAATTCGCTTCGAGATCGCCGAAAATTCGATTTTTCAATTGAAAGGAATTCGACATAAATGAAAAAAAATGGTGTGAATGACAAATTTGAGTGAAGTTGGTGGAGGTTGAATGATTGACGGATGGAATTTGAACGAATGGAACATGAAACAGGTTGAATTGAATTGAAATGCAAGGTGCAAACACAATGCCCTTAAGGAGATTACACTTTGCATTTTCTTTTTCGATACTTTTTTTACGTAGTTGAGCGTAGTTAAAACGTAGTTCAACAATATCTAAATCAGGCTTAAAATATATCAAAAAGTAGGTATATTATATATTCCTGTGTAAAAAGTGTAGTTGATCGTAAGAAAACAACAACAAATACTATAAAAAATAAAGAAACTATTTTGGTATTATTGTGTTCAAAATTGTTGCAAATAAAAAAAAAAATAAAGAAATTGGCACTCGAATTTCGAGGGCTGGGTCGGCTAGTAATAATAATACTGTCAGCTATGTTTCCAATAGAGAAGATTTAAGTCATTGGCACTTCGGGCAGTCAAAGTCCATTGACTCGATGTAGAATGCATGGCAAACGAACAGCTGTTCGCCACAAAGAAGCAGGAAATGGATGAACTGTAGAAAGTTCCGGGACTAATATATGTTTTTGTTCTAGATTTTCTCTTTTTGCGCGTTTGGTTTCTTCCGAGCTTTCTTGGTAAAGCTTTTTCTTTTCTGTTTACATATCGAGGGGTAAGGAAATTAAGTCTGGCGATCGTAGATTAACATCGAGCAGAGGTTGATTAGTATTTTGAATTGTAATGCGATATTTTACAAAGAAGCGGATAAATTTTTCGCCCGCGAGTATTTTGTGCTTCAGGAATGTACAAATAGGATACAGCACCAGCAGTAGGTCCACAATTGGAAAACTCTGATGCAATCTATGAATTGAAATTTTTCGTTAAATAAAACAAAGTAAATGAATATGTCTTCTTACTCGTTTGTAATAATATTGGCGACGTTTGGTTATACACCAGGCCATGATCCTGCGTTATATGTAAAAACTTGCTCGTCAATTTTTTCTAATTCCAACTCCTCCCAATCAGACTCGAATGCTTTAAATCCTTCTTTCCCAATAGGTTGCAAGGTGTTGTCCAGTTCTACACGCATTTATGCAACTCTCGACATGCCTGAAGGGCTACCGTTAGTCTTGCAAGGATTTCAGTTGGCATTGGTAATCCCTTTAAAGAAAAAAATTAAATCAAATGGATAAAAACGGTGCTATTGAACTTACCACTATGTCATATTTTACCGACGAATTTATAGGCAAACGAAGTGTATATTGATACATATCTTTGTTGCAACGCTTTGTCTCTCCACATCTCAATAATGGAGTTAGTTTGGTCGATGTATCACTGGGCAATTTGGAAAAAAATATTTATTTATAAGAGCGATTGCCGCTGATAGATCGTCTGCAGCACCAGTTAGCAGCTCTGGTAAGGGTTTGTACGCTTCAATGCAGTTTTTCAGCTTCCTGGTGTTCTTGGTTGGGATTCCAAATAAATTTCAAGGAATTGTGTTGGTTCTATTTTTGCGTCGGGGATGCATAAAAAAAAGTATTTGCTTAATAAACTTTAAGATGAAGAAAAATAATATATTTTAGGTATAGAAAACTTGAAATAAAACAGTGAAATGATAATAGCCGTGTTTTATTGGTACTCAGTATTTTACTAAGTAAACATTTTATGCTGCAAACAACAAAAAACGATAACTTTTATTTATTTTTTATAATCCTATATTGTTGAAGGGTCAAAAATGTATAAGTCTATAAAAACAGTTTCTCTGTAAACCAACAAATACAAAACATTTGTTTATCCTCAGCAATCATTTGTTGTTGTTTCCCGTGTAAAATTTTACTGAGCTAAGTACTGAGTTACCAATAAAACACGGCTAATATTAATATGTTTTTTTTTTTAATTTGTTTTGTTACCTTTTTATTTTTGGGAAACAAAATTCCTTTGACAATTTCTGCAAATAATTAAATTCTTTTTTTTTTTTTTTTTGACAATCAAAAGTCACAAAACCTAGATGTCAGAATACTATTTCCCGCTGCCCTACCAAGGGGCGCCACCATAGCTTGAACCTGGTCCTGGCAGTCCATATATAATAGGTCAATGATTGAACCACATTTTGAAAAATTTTGTATGGAAACGAGAATCAACTAGCAGTCCATATATAATAGGTCAATGCCCTTCAGTGATATTTTTTTGGGATATTCAGTATTCAAGTTAAACTTCAACAGATGTGTTCAAAAGATATATTCACATTCAGGCCAACAGCCAGGGGGGGCTTGGGCCTCTTATTTAAATAATTCATTTTTTTTATTGAATGATTACATTATTTTTTTTGAATGAATAATAGCCCTGTTCCATTGGGAGGTAGCAAAGTACTACTAGTAGTTTACTAACGATTTTCAATGGAACGCACTTTCAACGAATTCAATACAAATCGTATCTACTCGGGAAAAAGAGCATGAGTAGCTTGTAGTAGGTGTGTTTTTTATTACCACCGGTCTTAACTGGACAAAAAAAAACACAGTCGGGGCTAAGCACTTTACATGTTAAATGCAACAACACCTTAGCCCCTTGGGCTTAGTTGTTTAGCCCGGAGAATTCTCTGGGCTTTACTTTTTCAACAGATTTAAATCTGTGCTACCAAATTAACTTGTTCGTAAATTGTTTAGAATTTGTTTAAAAACATCAAATTTGATGTTTGGAATGACAATTATTATTTTAAATATTTATTTAATAGTTAGTTAAACTTTTTTTCTTCAAAAACACACAAGAAACCAAAAAAGCGAAAAATATAACAATTTTATATTTGTTTGTGTCAGCTGATTTCGGAACATTTAGTATGCAGTGCTGCCAATTTTTCTCGCTAAGCCCCGAGGCGTTTTTTTTAACCAGTTAAGACCGGTGGTAATAAAAAACACACCTAGTATTAGACTAACAAAAACATAGTAGTAGTAAACTACCACCTCCAATGGAACAGGGCCAATATGAACAAAAAATTAAATCCTTGGATTTATGAAATTCAGATTAAAGTGATTGGATTTAAAATTAACTTTAATCGTTATCGTTACTGCTACCCGTACCGCTACCGCATACCCTCCGGTGTGACCAAGCCTTTAAGCCTCTTCATTCTTCAGGCTTAAGGCTTGGCCACACCGGAGGGTACGCGGTAGAGGTACAGGTAACGGTACGGGTATTTGTATGGAAAAAATTCCAAACTGACACATCAACGTTCGGGTGTGGAATTTTTTTAATACAAATATCGTTGCCGCTACCCGTACCGCTGCCGCGTACCCTCCGGTGTGGCCAAGCCTTTAATTACACAGGAAAGTATGCGGTAGCGGTCCGGGTAACGGTACAGGTACTTACTTGTATGAAAAAAATTCCACACCTGAATATTGAAGTTCCAGTTTGGAATTAATTTCAAACAATTTCCCGTACCGCTATCGCATACCCTTCCGAGAGGGCCAAGCCCTTAAGGCTTGACCACACCGAAAGGGTATGCGATAGCGGTACGGGTACTTGTATGAACAAAATTCCAAACTGACACATCAACGTTCAGATGCGGAATTTTTTTTAATACAAATAATGTCGTTACCGCTACCCGTACCGCTACCGTATACCTTCCGGTATGGTCAAGCCTTTATACGTATGTACATATTTCACTGGTTATTTCTGTACTTCTACGTTTGCTGGGTAGTACGCAGCTGAAGCGAAACGAAAAATTTTGAATTCTCCAAAACAAACATTGAACATTTTATCATACAAATAAAAAAATTCAAGAAAAAACATGAGAAAATAAAATTTAAAGAATAAAGCCTTAACTACATTGGCTCAGAGCCTAGCTACGGTCATAGACAATAAGACCAAACAGCGTAAGGTAAGAGCTCTCGATGAGAGCGAGCTACGACGCCGACAAAATCGCGGAAAGAATTATCCGTCGCTTTGCCAAAAGGACTCCCAAGTCCTTTACGGCAAAAGAGCGAATTGCACTGGACAAATCCCAACAGCGTTTGCGTGCAGTGGCTGAGCAAGGAATCATAGACGCGCCAAGCTCCTCCAAAAGAGGTAGGAAGGACGTCGATTCACCAACCAACTCTTCGCCTAATAAAACGAAGAAGAGGTTAAAGAACTCCCAGGCTAGCGTTAAAGGCCACCAAGTCGCTATAGCTGATTATGGTAAGCCCACACGCAAGCTGACTGAGGATGAATGGCATCTCCTTGAACTAAGAATCCTGGAGGAGTTCAATGAAGCTATCGTCAAGAGCTGGACTGTTCCACTCTTCGGTAACCTCACGACTGTCCATGGTTTCAAGGTGATGAACTGCGAGAACAACGTGACGCTCGAATGGCTTCGTGAGTTCATAAAGAAAACGGCAGCTCCATGGCAAGACACCGACCTTCGTCTCATTGACGTAAAGGAGATTAAAGACCTCAACAGACCTTTAGGTAAGCTGTTGGTAAAAGGCCCGGCCCTTCCCAGCGAACGGCTTGAAAGATATATCCTATCTCTGAATAGTGATCTCTTAAGCAAAGAGTGGGAAGTGGTTAAGAATGGGAGAACCAAAGATGGCACCGAAGTTGTGGTAAGATTAATACACAAATCTTTACCACTCCTGAGGAAAGCTGATTTCAAGGTACGCGTTGGTATCACTAGGTGCAAACTTAGATTGATTCGCAACGAGAGAAAACAGGTTAGTAAAGCGTTGAACTTTAACTTTATTATATAAATGGAATTGAAAATCTTACAAATCAATCTTCATCATAGTAAAGCCGCAACTGCTAACCTTGTCTACCTCATGGAGAGTAGACAATACGATGTAGCCCTGATACAGGAACCCTGGGTTGTAAGTCAAATCTTGGCAGCCTAAATAGTAACCCAAGAACATGCATAGTAGCTAGGAAACAGTTTAATCTTTTTCTTCTAACTACTTACTGCAACATGGACCAGACTACGGTAAAATTGGAACGCGATGGGCTTCCAACGCTCATCTTCTCTTCCACCTACATGCCGTACAATAGCATAGAAGGACCACCAGCAGATATCACTAAAACGTTGGTATCTTTTGCAAGTAAGAACAAATTTGATATTATTTTAGGCTGTGATTCTAATTCACACCATGTGCAATGGGGAAGCACTGACATAAATACTAGGGGCGAGTCCCTCTTCGAATATATTATCGAGAACAACTTGGTGGTAGCTAACAGAGGCAACACCCCCACCTTTGTTACAAAAATACGTGAAGAGGTTTTTGACCTTGACAAATAATTCAGATACTTGCCTATTAAAAAAATGGAAGGTCTTAGATGATATCTCTTTTTCCGACCATAGGTTAATAGAATTTTATATCCCTGATGCTACTAGGCACAATAAGCCCTTTAGGAATAATAGGCGTACCGATTGGCATGTATTCAATAGGGAAATAGCTAAGAACATTAGTCACCTGAGGACTGATAATAATCTAGACCCAAATGGCCTAGATAAATTGACAGAGGAATTCACAGGAATTCTACGCGATGCACTGGACAAAAGCTGTCCTCTTATTACCGCGACGAAGAAAAACAAAAACCATCCTGGTGGACTGTTGAGCTCAGTAATATAAGAAAAGAAACTAGAAAACTTTTCAATCGTGCTAAACGCACTAGAGCTGAAAGTGATTGGGAATTCTATAAAACCAGTCAAAGAAAATTTAAGACAGAAACTCAACGAGCCAAACGATGCTCTTGGAGAAATTTTTTGAAGTACTATCAAATGTACAAATCATTCGGCAAGACTTATAGTGAGCCAGCTTAGCATTAAAAATTACTCAATATAAGATTTGTTGCATATCATAGTATAGGCAATGAAACATTTTTATTAATATCATACATGATTTCGAGGTATTTTCTAACGCCCGATCGAATAAAATCATTACCAAAACGTCTCGACCAACATGTAAAATGTTATTGGACTCTTTATGAATTGTCTTTTACTCAAAGAGCTAGAGTCAGAATATTACCAAGTACTCTTTGAAAAAAGTGGTAGGTTGATAAAATTTTGTGTGGACGTTTCATACACCATAGAAAAAAATAATAAAATATGTCCATCAAAAAATTTCAGGTCAAAGGGTGTTTTTTTTTAGCGAGAAAGAACACTTTTGAAATGGTACCATTGCAGCACATGGAAAATTTATGCTTTTTTTTCAATTGCATGTAAATGTTGTACATAGTATGACAATCAAAAATAATCAAAAAATGAATTATATTTACCATGGAATATTGAATTTTCATGCAAAACTTAAATTGCTTGCTTTTATTTTTTATTAAATTTTCATTCAAATTAATATTTTGAAGGAGTTTAGGTGCAAAAGTAAAAGTATGAAAAATAGTTGTGCAGTTTGTGATAAAGGGATCAAATTAATAGGATTGTTAGTGGAAAGTCAGAAGCAACAAATTTGTTTACAACAACAATTTCAATGGGCTGGGGCTGTCAAAACCTTAAGTAGCCATAAGTTTTGACAGCTCTCGATACTGAGTTTTTTCTAATGATCATACCTTCTCTTTTTATACCATGCCTTTCGACAACCTATGTCACTCGTTAAAAATTTCCTCTTTTCGCCGTCTAAAGTTATACCGCTAGTAGAGCTAGAAAGAAGTGGAATAATTTTGTTTCAATTTTTGTATGGAAGAGTCAAACGACTAGCAGTCCATAGTAGGTCAATGCTTAAAACTCCTGGTGCAGGCTCACAGTTGTAACTCTGAATTGGAAAATGATTTTACAAACTCTTTGCACTCAGTTTGTGAAATTCCCAGAGAAATTATTACGAAAGAAAAGTTGATCTGGGCCATCAACTCCTTCTCTCCTTATACATAAATCTCCGGGCCTAGACGGCTTCTTCCCCTTAATGCTGCAAAAAAGTAGTGAATTCATTATTCCATACCTGATCACAATATTCCAAAATAGCCTACATTTGGGATATGTCCCTAAAACATGGCGTGAAGTCAAAGTTGTCTTTATACCAAAAGCTGGTAAATTCAGTTACACAGAACACAAAGATTTCAGACCTATCAGGCTTTCAGTCTAACTTCTTTTACACTCATAACACTTGAAAGGTTAATCGATATACATATCCGAAGTTACTTAAGACCGGAGGCTATATCACCATTTTAATAGAAGACACGGCCATAAAATGGATCGAGTGCATGTTAAAAAACAGGCAAATCAATAGTGAATTAGGTGGGTCACATATAAAAATGTACGCATCTAGAGGAACCCCACAAGGTGGTATTCTATCACCTCTTCTTTGGATCTTGGTGATGAATGAGATTCTAATCAAACTGAATAACAGCGGTGTCAAGGTTATAGCCTACGCAGACGATCTAGCTCTTCTAGCGACAGGTAAATACCTTACCACTGTAAGCGAACAATTAGAAAACGCATTATCCAAAGTCAGTAACTTGACCAGGAGATGCGGTCTTAAAGTAAACCCCCTTAAAACAGAACTGGTACTTTTCACAAACAGAAGGAAAATTCCTCCTTTTGCAGTGCCAAAAATTGATGGCACCCCACTTAAGATTTCGGATAAGGCGAAATATCTCGGAGTGATCTTGGATAAGAAACTTAACTGGGGTCCAAACATTCAAGAAAGATATAAGAAAGCCACGTTTGCACTTTACTCATGTAATAGAATTCTTGGCAGAAACTAAAATAATAATGTGGATGTATACCGCCATTGTCAGACGGGTTGGGGTCGAAATTCTGTATGGGCCAAAATTCGGATTCCAAAATTCTGTATTCCAAAATTCTGTATTTTAAAATTCTGTAAATTCAAAATTCTGTATTTTAAAATTCTGTAAATTCAAAATTCTGTATTCTAAAATTCTGTAAACACAAAATTCTGGATTTCAAAATTCTGTATTCCAAAATTCTGTACTCCAAAATTCTGTAAATGATAAAAGAAAAATTGTTTTGATAATGAAAAAGTGCGCACTTTTTTCATTATCAAAACAATTTTTCTTTTATCATTTACAGAATTTTGGAGTACAGATTTTTGATATTTTCTATGCAGAACCTTGAAGCAGTTTGCGTTCGCCAGCTTAAGTTAAGTGTTATGAGTTAATCGTGATATAAAATGAATTCAGAAAAATGGAAAATATTAAATTATTAAAACCTAATAAAGGAAAGGATAAATTGTGTGTCGATGGTTTTATGTTTAATAACGAAGAAAAAACTTTCGGAAAATAGGGTACTTAACTTAAGATCACAGAAAAAAAATCATTTTTGTAAAAAATTTTTTTTTTTTTTAATTTTTGTTTGGCACCTAAATATTAAACCAAACCCGAATTTTTTACTAACAGTTTAAGGCATTTTCTGGTAATTGCTCTCCTAACTTTAAATCGAGTTAGCAGAACATTAAGTTTTTCCAAAAGTAAGGGAGCACTTGATATAATTTTGGGGTACTTGCTCTGCTTACTTGAGGGACATGTTTTAATGTACAGATTTAAAATTACAGAATTTTTAAAAGCAGAATAATGGATTTGCAGAATTTTGAAAAACAGAATTTTGGATTTACAGAATTTTGAAATACAGAATAATAGAAAAGCAGAATAATGGAATACAGAATTATGTTCATACAGAATTTTTTCTTCAGATACAGAATTTTGGTCATACAGAATTTTGGAATACAGAATAACGACCCGTTCCCTTGTCAGACCCATTCTGACTTATGACAGCTTAGTCTGGTGGCAAGCTCTGGAGAAATCCACAAACTTGAAGACCCTAACCAAAGTACAAAGAACAGCATGCATTAGCACTACGGGGGTGATGAGGTCCACTCCAACCGCAGGTTTGGAAGCAATCCTTAATCTCACTCCCTTAGATCTATTTGTACAAGAATTAGCAGCAAATAGTGCCCTACGACTCAGTCAAACCAACATTTGGAGTACTAGTCAAAGCGGTCATACCACGATCCTTTCTAACTACGTTGACAACAACGTAAGTACAGACTACATGACCTCTTACTTAGACTTCAACAAGACAAGACAAGATTGGAAAAACAGTGTACCTTTCTCAAATGAGTCGACTATCGCCATCTTCACTGATGGCTCGAAAATGAACACTGGGGTTGGTGCAGGTTTCTACTCAGAAAACCTCAACCTTGCCAGTTCTTTCAGACTCCCCGATTACAGCAGTGTCTTCCGAGCCGAGATACTGGCAGTGAAAAATGCTGCTACACAAATATCAATGATGGCGATATCACTTGCTGACATCACCTTTTTCATTGATAGCCAAGCGGCAATAAAAGCGATTTCTGCCACCTTAATCAAGTCAAAGCTTGTTTCTTGCTGTCGCGAAGAGCTTAGGGTTCTTGGTATGCAGCATAATGTAAGACTCTGCTGGGTTCCCGGCCACAGTGATGAGTTCGGCAACGAAAAAGCGGACGAGCTTGCAAGGGAAGGGTCAGTACTCACAGTGAGCCTGAACAAGTTTAAGGTTGACCTAAAATTACGACAAAAACTAAAGATGAGGCTTTGTTCCTGAAGGCCTCAGCAATAATAATCCGTTTTACCAAAATCGGATTAGCTTCCTTTTTCGAGATACCCCCCGTAAACATGTTTTTTCGAGAAAAATTCATATCATCGCAAGGCTCCAGTACGATAACTTAGGCGCCGAGACTTGAAACCGGTTTTTAGTAGAGGTATTCAATACAATCATTTTTGGTTTTCGGAGGGAGGGTCTATGTCCCCCCCTTTAGGCGGGAGGGGCAGTTTTCTAAAAATTCAAACAAAAAATTATAAAAAAAACAATGGCAACACTTACAGTTATGAATGATACCTTTTTCAAAAGCTAGAATTGTACACTTAATTATAGTTTTTAAACCAAGTTATTTTAAACAGTTATTTTCAAAATAATCGATTCCAAAGTCAACAATTGTGAAAAAGAAGTTTAAAAAAATACATTGAATATTATTTTTGTCAAGACTTTGGGTTTCATTACGGGATAAATTGATAAAGTAAACTACCTCAATAAATTCCTTATCAAATACTGAAAACCATATGTTTTGAGAAAATTGAAAAATAGGAAAACTACTTTCTTTATCAGGCTCACTAATGAGCGTTCTGCTACCACACTGGTACTAAGAAATTTTATTTTTAAGATCCAATTTTAAATGGAAATAAAACAAATTCATGGAATCGAAGTAGATTAAGCACAGTACTTTTTAATTTTTGATTTTTGATAATGGCAAAGCAAAATAGCCAAGAAAATAAAAATAAGATAAAGAAAGTAGTTTTCCTATTTTTCAATTTTCTCAAAAACTAGAAGGCATAGAAACATATGGTTTTCAGTGTTTGATAAGGAATTTATTGAGGTAGTTTACTTTATCAATTTATCCCGTAATGAAACCCAAAGTCTTGACAAAAATAGTATTCAATGTATTTTTTTAAACTTCTTTTTCACAATTGTTGACTTTGGAATCGATTATTTCAAAAATAACTGTTTAAAATAACTTGGTTTAAATACTATAATTAAGTGTACAATTCTAGCTTTTGAAAAAGGTATCATTCATAACTGTAAGTGTTGCCATTGTTTTTTAATAATTTTTTGTTTGATTTTTTAGAAAACTGCCCCTCCCGCCTAAAGGGGGGGGGGCATAGACCCTCCCTCCCAAAACCAAATTGATTGTATTGAATACCTCTACTAAAAACCCTTTTCAAGTCTCGGCGCCTAAGTTATCGTACTCGAGCCTTGCGATGATATGAATTTTTCTCGAAAAAACACGTTTACGAGGGGCATCTCGAAAAAGGAAGCTAATCCGATTTTGGTAAAAACGGATTATTATTGCTGAGGCCTTCAGGAACAAAGCCTCATCTTTAGTTTTTTCGTCATTTTAGATCAACCTTAAACTTGTTCAGGCTCACTGTGTACTTGATCCTTCTCTCATAGACCATAACATATTATATTAGAATCCCACAATGTGAAATGAAAGGAAATATCGTCAAACATATTTTTCAAAAAACCAATGAAAGATGGAACCTCCTAGATACCTGCGGTCACACAAGGAAACTTTGGCCGAATTACGACGAGAAAAAATCTAATAAGATCTTACTACTCAGTAAACCCTCCTTAAGATCCCTTATAGGTGTCTTAACGGGACATAACCTACTGGGCTACCATAAAAAGAAAATAGGGCTTAGCACAGATGACCTATGTAGAGGCTGCGGCAATGAGGACGAACAGGAAGACACTACTCACTTCCTCTGTCACTGTCCAGCACTCTGCCGCACTAGAAAAACATTTTTAGGGAACTACATCTTTAATGAATTAGAAGAACTATCAGAACTGTCAGGCAACAGCCTACTGAACTTTTTCAAGTCAACCAATTGGCTCAAAAAGTGAAAAAGTACAAAAGTGAAAATTTTCAAATGCAATTTTGTATAGTTTTTCCGGCTCAAATTTGAATTTGTATTCAAAAATAAGGTCACGAAGATAGGAATTTTTAAAACAAATGATGCAGGAAGCTTATTTTTCGGTCTGAAAAACAATTCCATTCTCTTTTTCACAAACAAATTACGGTAAGCAGAAAAAAATCGTATCATTTTGTACTTTTTCAAAAAGTGGCCAATGTAGTTAAGGCTTATCAAAAAAAAAAAATTTCATTTAAGATCTCGTTGTGCGTACTAGGTACCTACAATTATTTTCGTTTCGCTTCAGCAGGGTACTTGCCCTTCATGTGCTGAGGCGGTCGTTTTTCTGTTAATACCTACCTCCACTAGCTGCGTTCCTTTGGAAATATTTATCTACTGCTTAGTACTTAAAGCTGCTTTGAACTACTTTTTCAGTATAGCAAAAGTAGTTCAAATAAATGCTTAAGCAGTAGATAAATATTTCCAAAGGAACGCAGCTACTGTAATATGTACTAGACTTGACAATCATCGAGCTACTTCTTCTATACGGATACCAACGCGTACCAAAAACTCAAATGAAAATGTCAAAACATTTACCCACCCCTTCGAAAATCCAACTTACCTTTCCCCGTGTATGTTTATGGCAAGCCAAAGCCTCTCGCGACTTTTTTTTAAAATAATTTTTCTAATAATATTCTAGCACATGGACAATACATTTTATTCTTTAAATATATTTCATAAAGTGAATAATTTGCTAGTATTAATTCAATCGTAAACACCATTCGATTTAAATCCCAAATCATAATAATCAAAATCAAAAAACTAAAGATACAACATTTTTTTTCTTTTATCATAAAAAAAGAAAAAAAAAAATGATCATGCTCCTTGTTATGTGCTGAAAGAAAAAGTTCTTATTCGAAACAAATAAAAAATTATTAATTTAACATGGATCCGGTATGTGAGAAGAAGTATAACTTCCTTCAAAAATATGTCCCATTTCTGGCCAATCTAATTAAGCTGCTGGCCAATGATAATGAAAAACAGGGCAAGTTGGCACAAATGCAATTGCTTTACGATTTATTGAACAAGCCGGACAATAGGTAATACTAGAAACACAAATATGCGATAGAAAATGTATTTATTTATTTTGTAATATATATTTTTTTTTTAACTTTACAAAACAGTGTACAAATCGAGACTTTAGAAAAGTGCGAAGAAGTGCTTTGTCGTGTTTTTGGCAACACCGATGAAAAACTAGTAAAAAAAAATAATGTATTTTATATTTAATCGATTATTTTTATTAACATTATGTTTCATCACAGGCTACAGCAGTTGAATGGGTTATGCCGAGTCCTTTTATTAAGGCGGAGCTGCCGGAGGAAGTTGACGAGAGTATGGAAAAAGTCGAAGACGCAAATTGGGAAAATGTAAGCAACTTTTAAACTAAAACTAACCACAAAGCCTTGAGCTCGCTTTTGTTTTAAAAAATTAAAAAAAACATCGATATTTCATGTTTTACAATGCAAACAAACATTGCAAAGAAGGGTCTCGGTATAATAATGTCCAGACTCGTATTTAGAAATTCGATTTGTGTTGAGGGGGGGGGGGGGGGGGGGGAAGAGGGGTGGGGTTAATTGCAGTGGGGTATTGAGGGGGGGGGGGGCTCAAGCCGTATTTTTGATCGTCTTAAGTATATTTACTTTTTTTTTCAAAAACAATATTTTTCTCAAAGATATTGGAAATAGACATTTTTGTAATTCCTGTTAGTGGTCAACATAATTAATGGTTGCGCTTCTAATTTGTACTAGCCGACCCCGCACTCAAAATTCGAGTGCCAATTGTAACTTTTATTTTATGCTCAAATAAGCACACTATATAAATCACTAAACACTTTTGAATTCAGCACATGACAAAGTTCGAACGAAGTTTTTTTTTTTAAGGATGACTCAACTCCTTGTGGTAGCTGTTTATGTAAAATGTTTGGGACACAAGAATTAAAAAAAAAACACTAGGTACTTTGAATGTAAAAGGAGGAGACAGTAGTACGAAGCTGACGAGAACAGTAAAATGCTACTATACCAGTTTCAGTACCGAAGCACAGCGCTTCACTCTCGATCATAGATGAGTAAAAAAGACAGAAAAATTTTACGTATAGATAAATCTACCCTGTAAAAAATTTTTGAAAAATTTTCCAGCCCCTCCAAATTTTTTTCTGGATACGCCACTGGTTGGTTACAGGATTTAAAAAACTTACTTCCAAAATAAACAAAAAAAAATGGTCAAGTGCTCAAAATATTTTTATTAAAAATATTGATATTTTTAATTAATATACAAAATTCTATCCAAAATCTAAGATCAAATGTATTTTCGAGAGGATTTTGTCTTGGACCCTGATACCACAGATGACTATCAAGTTAGAAACTCACTAGCCGAACCACTCGGAGCTTCTTCTGAATAAGTATAGACTTTTAACGCCCCTTTTTACTAGATCGCTAGTGTCCTCGTAGAAGGGTTTTCCTAGATGGAGTTTTCTTCTAATAGAGAGAGCAGGGCGGGTGCACAGATGATGTTTTCCTCTTCTTCTTCATCCATGCAACTTCTGCAGAAATCGTTACAGAACACGTCCATTCTTTCTGCGTGTCTACCTATTAGACAGTGTCCTGTATGCAAACCTATGGTGTAGCTAATATGCATTCTGTTTAAATTCAACAAACGTTTCAAGTCTTTACAAGGCCATATTTGTTTAGTTGCTAGGCAAGTATTACTCTGAGTCCATTTAAAGTTGGTTTTGTTTAAAGAGTCCTGCTTTAGCTTAAGTTTACATGTAGCGATATTGTTCCTTTCTGGTTGTAGAGGAGTGATTGTTCTTGTTTGGCGAGTTCGTCTGCCATTCACAGGATTAAAAAAAACTTACTTCGAAGATAATAAAAAAATATAGTCAAGTGCTCAAAATATATGCTTAATTTTAGCTAACATACAAAATTCTATCCAAAATCTTAGATCAAATGTATTTTCGAGAGGATTTTGTTTCGGAGCTTAAATTAAGCTCAATACTCTGCATACCTAAGGAGCCAACTTGATTTATTTCATTAAGAAGTGTTTTTAGAAACAAACATACAAAATTAAAAAATTACGATTCAAAATATAGTTGGCATACCATTTGTTGTAGAGTTGGTTGGGGTAAGTGCGCGCACTTTTCACTTTAAGTCAAAATTGTGAAGATTATGTAAGAGATATCAGCATTAAGTTTTTTACATTTGATAAACCTATATTTTGGGAACAAGAAAACACAAAAAAGGTTTTTAGTTTAAATATTTCATATGAATCGTAAGAGCGCGCACATAATTTTAATAGGAATCTTGACAGTTTACGGCTACTAAATTTCTTTTCACTAAAATGAATGAAAATATTAAGGAAAAAGCAAATTAAGTTCAAATACAAAAACTTAAACTTTATTTATAAAACAAAACAAACAAAAAATGTTTCTAATTAAATCAGAGCCTTTCTTTTTTTGGAATTCATGAATAACAGCCTTCGTTTCTCAAGATTCAAGTTTAAAAACTCTCTGTACTGTAAATCAGATTAAAAAAAGAAAAGTTTAATATGGGGAGAAGTGTACGATCTTACCCACAAAAAGACTGCGCGACACAACTCGAGAAATAAGCAGTGCGCGCTCTTACCCACTGCGCAATCTTACCCCAAATGACTCTAATTGTTTACACACTACATAAGGCCGTGTGTGAATTGGGTTAAATATTTAGCCGAGGTTAAATTTTTGACAATACAATTTTTGAATAAAAAAAAATTTTCAGCTGTCAAACATTTTCCCTGCCCTGGGACCCTGTTAAATTTTTATCTTCATAGGATAAATTATTTGCAGAAGGATTAATGTATTTTATTAATAAAATAATAATAATATTTTATTAATAAATAATCAAAAACTGAAAATAAAGAAATAAAATTGGGAAAGTAATGCAACATTATGAGTGTGTTTTAGGGAAAATCAATATTGTTCATTATATTTCACTTTAGCTGTTTTTTATTTTCCTCGTGACAAAGATACAAATGTCAAAAACTTATCCTCGGCTAAATATTTAACCAAATTAAAACTATGAAAAAAAATGTCCCGTTTTCGTAAATTGATATTTAAAAAATAAATATATTTTTCAATCCAAAAAATAAATTTTTCTATATTAACTTTTTAATTAATACAATCAAAGCTTTTGTTTAAGATAAATCTGTTGCAATAATTGAGGTTGTCATTTTAAACAAAGTTAGAAGTTAATAACCGTTCTACACTGTGTGAAACTTCAACTTTGCTAAAATGAACGGAAACCACTTTGATTTAACTGTTTTTCGGAATGATTTTGCGTTGAAGACCATCATTAAAAAATGTATTTTTATTCAAAATTGAATCAACGTTTACCATACTACATTTTACATTGCGATTGCAGTTGCATGTTTTTATAAAAATCGCAGGGACCGGTTTAGAAAAAATTGCCTATATTTTTACAAAATTCTGTTCAACTGTACTAAAAGTACGAAAATAATTCAGAAATGTTTGAAGTTTTAATATATCGATGTTTCCAAGAGAGATGTTTTCAGCATCATTATCTTTTTGCGGAAACATCAAACCATAAATGTTTTTTCTATAAAAAAATACCGAGTAAAAATAGTAAAATTATATGATTAGTTTGAATTTTAGAAATGTTATCTTTAAAAGCAAAAGTTAACTTTAAATAAAAAAATTTATAAATTAAAAAAAATATGTGTAGGATGAAATAAATTTCCTCCACACAGGTTTGTTACAAAGAAAAGCGTATTTCTTCATAAACCAAAATATGAAATTAAGTTTTTGCTATTAGTTATGATAGATCGCTCGTAGATATCATGGAAAATTATATGATTTTCAGCTTTTAAAAGTTTTCATTAAAAAAATGTGTAGTTATTTTATTATACCAGTTTGTATAGGGACAGTGAAGTTGTTAAATAATTGTATTTATTTATTTATTGGGAAACCTTATTTTAAATTAAAGAATACAATAGATTATGGGAACAGCTGCGATCTCAAAAGAATAATTATTTAAGAGTCAAACCATTTTATTAAGATAATTCGAAGCAAGAAATATTCGAATAAAAGAATTTAGACCAAATAAAATGGACATAGCGAAACATATCAAGCCCTTATCTGGAGAAGCAGATCGGCCAGTTTGGAAGCGCAAGATTCGTGATCTTTTAGACTATCACAAAGGAGCTTTAAATGTTATCGATTAAGAATCCTGAACCATTAGCAGCTGTGGCCCTAGATGTAGAAGTCAAGCAGCATAAATTGCAAAGCGATTTATGTCGAAAGGCTATTAGTAATGCGAAGACTATGCTTACCAGCTCGATGACTCATGAGGTTTACCTAAAGGTTATGGATAACGAAACAGCTCAAGATTAATGGGGAGCGCTTTGGCAGCTTTTTGAAGCAACTTCAAAAGATCAGCTCTTTAAAATGTGTACCAATCTGTTTAAGTTTAATTAAACTCAAGGTGAAGACGTTTCATCCATATCGCAAAACTGAGAAGTCTCTGGAGTGAACTCAATAAGGGTCTCAAAGTCAAAACATTAAATATCCTACCAGACTTGTTATTAGTTTGCAAGACGCTCCAGGTTCTCCCTGATAGTTTCAAAATGTTGCGATCCAGCTGGATACTATTGACCAAGGTCACAGAGAAGACTTTTGACGAGCACACAATGCAGCTATGTTTGTTTGAGAGGAACACACAAAAGAGTTGCAAAGAGAGTTCACAAGAAGCTTTACTTATCAAAGGTTATACATGCAAAAAAAAAGAGATGAACACGCCATACTGAGTAAACATTCAACCAAAGAAGACGATACTTGTAACTATTGTTAAAAAAGGGACACTGGGTCCCTGGATTGCCGATGGAAACAAAACACTGAAGTTAATACCAATGTAGCCCTGCAGTCCATTGCAAACGAAGCCAATCGAGTTGAACCCAATACAAGAGATTGGTAGATTGATAATGGTGTCACAAACAGACGAGATCTCTTTGTGGACTTTCAAGATTTCCATGATTGAGTTAAAATACAATCTGCCGGAAAAGAGAGTCTATCTGCACTAGAAAAAGGTGCCATTGGGATCATTTCTACTATTGAAAGGGAAATCAAGAAAATGACCATAAACGATGTTTGGTATGTTCCTCAAATTTTAAGAAATCTATTTTCAGTTTGAGCTGCACAAGACAGAAACCCAAGTGACCAATTTACTTCCACATCCCGTAATTGTTGGTTAACAGTAAATGGGCAAGAAGTACTGGAAAGAACACGACAAGTAGGTGGTTCACTTTTCAAAGCAAACATAAGATCAGTTTTTCCCCGTGAATTAGAAGAAGCTAGTGTAGCGCTTGTATCTAAGACTTAACTTATACCACGAGCGATGGGCTCATCAAGTCAAACGCTAGGTTAGATTAATGCTAGAAACTAGTAATAAAAGTACAGTTGGATTCAGAGGTTTGCGAATCCTGCATTTACGGGAAAGTACCATTTGGTACTTGAGATAAAACTTCTACCCCTGGCGAGTTGATTTCAGTAGATATCTATGTTCCTTTTTCTGAATCTTTTTCGAAGAAAAGATATTTTCTCATTTTTAAAGATTCGTTTACAAAGTTTCGTTATGGAATTATACGAAACTAGCTGACCCGGCGGACTTCGTTTCGCTTTTTTCTTGTATTTTTTTTCAATTTTTGGCTTTGTAATGTGTTAACCTTTTCCAATACAAAAAAATCGGGCCACAACTTGATATATGGAACACAAACATAAAATTGTACATATAAAGTATTAAAAAAAGCAAACCATTTGTCTGACAGCTATCTATTATAATTTTAATTGGAATGTGTACGAAGTTTCATAAATATTATGATTAAGGTATAAAACATAAATCTTCAGCGGAAAGCAAAATGGTATTATGTCCTTAACAGATCCTATATGGAGTTACAATAATTTTGCTTTCCCAGGCGATATGTATGTTGTATTAGGGTGTCCGTTATTTCCCAAAGTGATGTTTTCGGGGGTGACACCCCCCAGATCGAAAGTTTAGGGCCTAAATACGGGGAATTTAGCAAAAAAAAATTTTTTGGGGGTCATTAACCCGTGCCTCTAAGGTCATACTTTCCCCATACAAATTTGTATGGGAAATTTTTAACTCATACATAAAATTTTTTTTCTCTCGAGTTAAATCATCTATTTTTAAAATGTTTGTTGATTCTGGTTGGAAAATAGTTCCTTTAAAAGATTACATTAAAAATTTCCCGTTAAAAAATTTTTTTTATATTTTATTTCGGTTTTTGAAATTATTAGCTGTTTTCGTAGTTTTTGCTTTCACCTATCACATAATTTTAAATGCAGTTTTATTGGTTTTTAATTCTTTTCAAACATTGCATTCAAAAATTTGTGTATAAATCAAAAATTTTAATTTTTTTTTATTTTTTTTTTAATTTTTGCCGTTTTTATACGTTTAAATTTATTTTTCTCGAACTACAAAAGATATGTTTACAATATTTTTATTGAATTTTGTTTAAAAATTATTCACCTAAAAAATTACATCAAAAAAGTTGCAAACAAGAAAGGGTAAAGTATTTATACTCTGTCCGATAAAAATTGGCAGTACAGGCCTTATGGGAGAGCTTTTTAAAAATCAGTGGCGCGCTATTTTCTACACCATACCCAATTGAAGGAAACTCCCTTAAAAAGTTTAATAAAACGCCCATGAAATCTCGATGGCACCTGACATAGATCCCACAACGACCTACCTGGCACACACTTGAGCATGCACTGATCGTTCTCTGCTGCTTTTCAACCCTCATTAAATCACACATATTCAGAGTTGCCTTTTTCAATTTCTTAACTCACTTCGTAATTTTTTCTTACTTTTTCAATGGGTTTCTGTTGAGGAGCTTTTGCTTTGAGAGCTTTTTTAAAAGTTCTTAACGGTGAGTGTTATCGTGTTTTGACTTTTGCATTTCTTTTAAAGTTCTGCAAATCAGTTAAAATGTAGTTATAAAAATCAAAGCCATTTTATTTGAGGAATTATTTGAGTAGATTCTCGTGCCGGGCGGTAGGTTTGTTCATTTTGCGAGTTATTTTTGTGCATTATTGTAATAATTTTGTTGTGCTGTTGTTGTTCTATTGTTGTGTGGTTTGTTTTTAAGTGTTGTGCCTTTCTTGTTTTGTTTGTATATTATCTTTATGATTTTGTGGTGTTGTTTGTGTTGTTTGTGTTTTATTGTTGTGCTTTTGTTGTGTTGTGCAAATTAAAAATGGCTTCAACATCAACAGGCTCAAAGGACTTGAGTGCCGAAAAAAAGAAATAGTTGAGGCGACAAATGCTATTTGTAAGAACCTACTAAGCAAAACCGAAAAACGCGCCATTTATCTTACCTCTTGGTGGTGTGGAAAAAGATAATTTTTATTTCATTTTTATATATAATTAAAAACGAAATGAAATTTCTATGTAAAAAAGAAGAACGGTAACCCTGCCGTTATTTTTTTTAGCTTTTTCAAATTCAAAATGCGCATTACGGCAACCCTGTAAGAGCTTTTTTGAGAAAGGTACTTATGCGTAGGAAAAGAGTGCGAACGAGATGCAGATATCCCTATCTTCCCTGTACTGCCAATTTTTATCGGACAGACTATAATAATATTTTTTTATTATAAAAACGGCAAAAATTTCCAAAAAAATTTTCAAAAAATTGAAATTTTTGATTTATTCACAAATTTTTTAATGCAATATTTGAAAAAAATTAAAAACCAATAAAACTGCATTTAAAATTGTGTGATAGGTGAAAGCAAAAACTACGAAAACAGCTAATAATTTCAAAAACCGAAATAAAATATAAAAAAAATTTTTAACGGGAAATTTTGAATGTAATCTTTTAAAGGAACTATTTTCCAACCAGAATCAACAAACATTTTAAAAATAGATGATTTAACTCGAGAGAAAAAAAATTTTATGTATGAGTTAAAAATTTCCCATACAAATTTGTATGGGGAAAGTATGACCTTAGAGGCACGGGTTAATGACCCCCAAAAATTTTTTTTTTACTAAATTCCCCGTATTTAGGGCTTAAACTTTCGATCTGGGGGGTGTCACCCCCGAAAACGTCACTTTGGGAAATAACGGACACCCTAGTGTTGTATGCATGCCACTGTTTTTTTCTGTTATTGGCACGGGTTTTTTTCGTCAAATAGTAAAAAAAAGTGTTTTTAAAAACAAAATCTTATGTGTCTCGAACTCCTTTCAATCACTTGCAATCGCTACTAAAATTTTCAGTCAAATAAGGGTTTCACCTCGGAATGAATGCTAATAGAATTTTTTTTGCTCAATACCTTCGTTTTGGCATTCCATAACATACCTCAAAAGTCTAGAAAAATCTCATGTCTGCAAGTCGCGATTTTCAAGCTCAAATCGCGAAATGGAGATTTTCAAAATTAGAATTTCAAGAATTACATAACTTCGAGGCATTTTTTAATGCTGATTACAAAATTTTTTTTTTTGATTTTTGACATAAGTTATAGAATATCCAAACAAAGATACAAACAAAAAAATTAGCCTATCAGCACTAATTATAAGATTGTACCAGGATGTTTTTTAGTGCATATCCCAAAATTGTCCCTTTTCTCAAAAAATACCAATTTTTCATAGGTATGAATGTTTTTTTCATTGCATTGTTTTGATTCTTAATGATAATGGATATGAAAACCTTCATGAAAAATTTTGTCCCTCTACCATAACTTTTAAGGATTTTTCGGTAATAAGTTTGCAACTGTTATAATAATATGGGTTGACAATTGAAAAACAGGTATAACTTTTTTCAGAGACGTCAGATTGTCTTGATCTTGTCTAGATTTTTTGGCATCAGCATTAAAAAATATTGTATCATATGTGAATATAATACCATTGTCTTTTATTGCTTATTTTGAAAATCTTCATTTCGCGCTTTGACCTTCAAATTCGCGACTTGCGGACATGAGATTTTTCTATACTTTTGAGGTATGTTATAGAATGCCAAACCGAAGGTATTGAACAAAAAAATTTCTATTAGCATTCATTCCGAGGTTTACTCCTTTTTTTCACCTTGTTTGACTGTATCATGATATTTTTTGGCTGTTTAGAAAATTCAAAAAGTAGCAATCTTTTTTTGTAAATTGTAAAGAAACCGGCTTAAAATGAAAAGATTCCGTCTTAATTCTATACATACGTCTAAATATTAAAATATTTTCTTAAGAAGATTAAATCATTTTAAATTAATGCGGAAATTGTATTAATAAATTGGTAGTTGAAACAACTTAAACAAATTTTAAGTTTCAGTTTATCATACCAATTTTCAACTGTGAGATATAGCTTAGTGGTAAACAATTTTAATTGAGGAAATAACATTTTAAAGAGTTAAATCGTGTTTGTTTTTATTAGCCTTGAATATGAACTCTTTGAACCCCAAATATTGAATTTGCTCATAACTTGACAGCAGCGCCACGTACCAGGTCCAACAGGGGCTTACACACCATTGGGGCAAGTGGGGCGGTGGTGCCCCGGGGCCCCCAACACGCCAGGGCCTCGTAAGGAGACAATGCAAAAAGATAAGATACTTGACATGAATCACTTCGGGCACAAGAGAGACACATTATATTTTTCAGTGAATTGGTAGCCAGTCACATAATATTTCATCTAAAAAAAAAGTATTACCTTAGGGGTCCCAAAAAAAAATTGCTTTTTTGAAAGAAAAATTACATATTATCTTGGGGCCCCAAAAAATATTACTTACATAATTTTAGCGCCCAACAAATGATAGGTACATCAGGAGCCCCAAAAAAAATAAGTGGGCGTATACGTCCTTTTTTATTTGTTCTTATTTTCTATATCAAAGTGGCCCCAAAAATGTAGTCTTGCCCCGGGGCCCCGACAACTCAACGTACGCCCCTGGGTCCAACTTTGAAACAAAGCCTGTCTCGAATGAACCTTATCAAACGCAAAAAATTTCATAAAAGTCTATACAGCCGTTCGGACTCCAAATATGGAATTTAACTATAACTTGACAACAGCGTCAAGTCTTTCTATATATAATTTGACAACAGCATACAGTTATAATTTACAAAACATGGACGGAACTTATCACACAAACGAACTTTCACAAAAATCTGTCAAGTCTTTCGGACTTCAAATATGAAATTTGTCTATAACTACTTCGGCAACAGCGCCACCTACCGGGTCTAATTTATGAAACAAAACATGTTTCGAATAAATTGTATCAGACACAAAAAGTATCACAAAAATCAAAATATGTAATTTTCCTAGAACTTGACAACAGCGCCACTAACGACTGTCCAGTCGCTCGTTCAAAATATGCAATTTTCCTAAAACTTGACAACAGTGCCAACTACTGGGTCCAATCATGAAACAAAACTTGTCTCGAATGAACCTTGTCATAACACAAAATTTCACAAAAATCTGTCCAGTCATTCGACCCCACCTATGGAATTTGCCTATAACTTGAAAACAGCGCCACCTATCGGATCAAATTATGAAACAAAACCTGTAACGGATAGACCTTATCAAATAAACAAAATTTCACAAAAATCTGTTGTTATTCGACCCCAAACATGGAATTTGCCTATAACTTGACAGCAGCGCCACCTACCGGGTCCAATTATAAAACAAAACCTGTTTCGGATGGACCTTTTCATATATATTTCACACAAAATTTCAGAAAAATCTGTCTAGTCGTTTAGGAGTAGGGCCACAAACAAACGCACAGGAGAAATATATATAATATGTAGATACAAACCATAACTCTGATTGATGTGCCAATGCTTTACTTATTTGTCCTCAATGAAAATCAGAGATATACATTTTATCTGTGCAGTCCATATGTGGATTTAATATCACAAGACGAATAATTATTTGTTTCACTCAAAATCAGACTTTTTTAATTATTTTGAAAGCTTTACAAATTAAGCTTAGTTTAAATTTTTAAAAAGCGAGAGTGGTTTTTTACTCGTACATATTGACAGCTATGTAAAGATGCGAGAAAAGGTATTATTTTTTTTGATACAAACCATCTACATATTAATACCTTTCAAACAAAAACAAAATTACCAAAATCGGACCAGCCAAACGCGAGTTTATCGGCCACACACACTAAACGAACTCATTTTTATATATAAGATAAGCAAAAGACGTACTAAGAAAGATGCTTATTGATGTGAAAACTTTGGGACATCCAGTTAAACAATTTTTGAGTGACAATGGTGCAGAATTTAATAATGAAGATGTTAGAAAAACATAGAGCTCTTTTGTGATAACGCAAAGATTGACAGCCCAATACACACCTCAGTAGAATGGTGCAAGCAAATGTGAAAATAGAACATAAGTTAAAATGGCAAGAACATTTAAATAAAGCAACAGCGAACCAAAATTTCCAGAAGCGATGTGGGCTGAACTAGTCAATACAGCCATTTACATTTCGAATAGAACTGGAAAGTCTTCTGTTGTAAATGTTACTCTCATAGAGCTCTGGCTCGGACAAAAACCAAGAATAAAGCACCTACAAATAATAGGTTATACGTGTTTTACACATGTACCTGATCAAACACGAAGAAAGGTGTATTCAAAGGCTCAAAAAGGATACCTTGTCCGGAATGAAGGAGATGAGAGGTATAGAGTTTATGTTAAAGAAGAACATAAAGTTATTGTGTCCAGAGATATCTAATTTACTGAAAATTCATATAAGTCCAACAAAAATAAAGAAATAAAGATAGTTCAAATAATTGCAATACCATTCAACTTCCAATAAAATTTAAACAAAGAAACAGAAAAAAATCAGGAAGAAGATCAAGTAGAACAAAATCAAGATAACAACCAAGATCAAGACCATGAAGAACAAATTCAAGAAGAAGACCAAGAAGAAGAAATAAATTATTTTTCAAACAATTCAGAGGTGCATGTTAGTTCGCAGAATTTCCTAAAAGACAGCTAAGAGACAGAACTAAACTTAACAAACCAAAGTATTTAGATGAGTATGTTCTTCAACTTGAAGATGCACTCTCAACAGAAAACCCAGATAATTTTAAAAAAGCTTCGGCGAGTAAACATAGAGCACAGTGGGTTTAAATGGAACGATGCTGATCCATGTATTTGCACAAAAGAAAAATGTGGTAAGAAACTTCTACTCGTCCTCTATGTGGATGATGGGTTGGTCGCTGCAACAGATCCCAAAGAACTATCAAAGATTTAAGAACAGAATTCAAAACTGTTTCCAAAAAGGCCGAGTACTTCTTAGGACTTGAAATTTAAATTAAAAATAGTGAAATTTCAATAAGTCAAAAAGCTCATGCATCTAAAATCTTAGAGCGATTCAATTTCACCGAATGCAAACCAGTTTCGATCTGTGGTATACCTAAGGTATACCAAGTGATCAGCAGATAAACATAATGGCCTTTTTTTTATCACTTTTGCGCGATTATCCAGCTTGAAAATAAAATAGATAAGCAAAAAATAAAGTCAAATCGATTGTACAAGTACTATCCACAAAAAAAATGTACTTTGCTCAAAAGAAACAATTTTCTCTTCTCTTACATATTTTTTTTTTTGTAGGAGCTTGGACAAGCTATCTCTTTATAGCTTTTGGTTCAAAAAGATATTCCAGATACGGGTATCCCAGATAACCACGATACTCTCACACCCACTCCTCTGTTTGAAATTCGTCTGACCATTTTTTGTTTTTTTTTATAGTAAAAAATTTCGTATTCGCAAACAATTACAAAAATAGATTTCATCTTCCATTTGCCAGGAACAATCTTGGATTCACAGTATCAAAGTATTCATTTAAATTGTAGCATAATGAACTTAATTACTTTATTTATTATTGGCCTATTTGATTAAAATTTGTTCGTAGAAATGTTTTATGATATTTTTTTTTTTTTTTTCATTTTAGTTAAATGGGTCTATTGAACTTAAAAATGATGGTGAATCAACTTGTACGAACGAACCAGAATTAAGTTCAAAAAATAGTATCGAAACTGAAGAAGGTGGTCAGACATACAATTCTGAGACCGAACACTCTAAACAAGAATTTTTTGACAAAGACAACAGCAAAAAAGATAATTCACAAGAACGAATGTTGTCTAAATCAAATTCAGTTGAGGAAGAACAAAACAAAGATATAATTTCAGATAAATTCAATGATGTTGCAGCTAAAAAAGAATCTGAAGACATAAATGATACTGCTGAGAGTAGTGCAGTCAAACAAATTAATGTAAATGATTCTAAAAGTGAACAAGATACTGAAGACATAAATGATACTGCTGAAAGTAGTGTAGTTAAAAAAATTAATGTAAATGATTCTAAAAGTGAACAAGATACAGAAAATGAAGCTAAACTAAGTAATGAACACGAAACAGAAGTAGAAACACAAAATAGCAAAAAAATACCAGAAAAAACAAATGATAACCAAGTTACTAAAGAAAATATACCAGAAGTAGTTGATTTAAAATCAAATTCAATAATAAATAAATCAGAATCAGTTGAAACAACTAAAGAAACTCCACCAAAATCTGAATTAGAAAAGGATAATACTACGGAAAATATAATAATGCCTTCATCTAATAAAAAAGATTCTAATGAGTTCAATGAAGTTGAAACAAATATTGAAACTGAAAAAGGTTTATCTATGTCTAATAACGAAAAACAAGTAAGTCAAAACGAATCTGAACCAATGCCTCCTTGTGTCGAAATCAAAGAAGATACGAATGATACAGTTAATGCAGTTAAAACTGTACAGACATGCGAAAAACCTCCAGACGATTTTAATGAAAAGCCTAATTTAATCTCAAATGAATCCGATTCCAACATCTTATGTGAAAAAACTAGTTCAACTTGCGAAGCTATCCCGAAGAGTGATGAAAATCTCCACTCCGAACAACAAAAGATTTCGTTGTGTGTCGATAATGAAGTAGAAGCATCAGGCAGTGACAAAATCAGAACGGATAACCAAAGGGAAAGTCTCGCTCTCGAGCAAACGAAAAAAAAAGATGTAATCGAACAAAGCCAAACAGAGATGTTAAAATTAAAAATTGTTTCAGCTGAAAGTCTAGCTGCAACGGACACAACTCCAAATGATGTTGAAGAAAAAAGAGACTCACCTGAAATTCAATCAAATGATACTGCCAACGAAATCACGACGACATCTGAACCCCAAAAAGATGTCTTGGATCCATTAGATCCTTTGAGTCATGTCACAGAAACACGTTTGGAAACCAATAAAACAGCAGAAAACGGTTCAACTTCTCCAAAAATGCAAAACAAAGATGATGATGATGATGACGTACTTTTGGTAGAAAACCGTTCATCCCCAATATGCATTGATTCAGACCCCGAGGATGAAGAAAATATGAAAGGAAATCGTTCTTTTCCTGTCATTTCAAGTAATCTTCCACCAAAACAAAAACTACTACTATCTAAACCTACTGTAAGAAAATCGACCGCAGCGGTTATGGAAACTATTCGAAACATTATTTCCAAGAATCAAAACATAACGCCCAAACGAAAACCTCCAATTCAAAAGAAACCAACAAACAGTCGAGATGTGGCGTTTGTAAATAAAGATCCTAAGGCTCTTATGGAAACTATTGACCTCTTAGACTCTGATTCTGATGATGAACGACCCAAGCATAATAGCAAACAGTCCCAAACAAACACAAAAGCCGATGATGATGTGATAATTGTTAGTTCCACACATCCTCAACGTAAGTTTCTGGCAAAGAAGCTAAATCAAACAGTACCATCACCAAAACAGATTCCTAGATTTCATTCAAAAGTAATAAATAAATCACCAGCTAAACCGGCAACGGCACAATCAAATTTTTTGAATGCTGTAAACCTTCAGCCGGCTAAGTCAAGTTCTTCAAATCCAGCTACGTTTTCTGCAAGACTTTCTAATAAAAAAGTTATAATACCGAATGCATTTTACGGAAATCCTTCATATAACAGGAAACCGTCATTATCGTCAAATTCATCAGCACCATCAAAAGTAAACAGTGGAAATCATGACGTATCTACTTCAAATGTTTCTTCTTTAACACCACCTACACGTGCTGTAGGTGTTTACTCTGGAGTCAGCATTCGACATGTGCAGGACAAAGTGCTGAAAGAATGGCTGGAAGGTTTTTTAACAAACTTTGCTAGCCCTTTGCAAATAGCTTCTCATGCGTGCTTTGTGCTTCTCCAACGCGTTTTAAAGTACAGATTCTTTCAGCGTTTAAAGGAAACGCGTATTTTTTTAAATCAAGCAGCGAAAAATTGTTCCGCTGAGAGCGTAGATGTTCAAATGTTATTAGATTTGCGAAATGTTTTTCTAGAAAATGATTATTTGACCGAAGCTGGTAGGAGATTTTGTCGTTTTGCAACGAATGATGCATTTGGTAAGCCGGTGGCATTGACAACGGATTCTAGAACTGGCAGAGTAACTTGTCGTACAAGAGTGGCTTCTAAAGGGGATTTACCTACGAATATTGCTAGAATTCCAAACAGTTCATTTATAAGGAGTCCAAAGCCTATTACACCAGACAAAGCAGCAGCTTCAACAGCTCAGTTACCCGCATCAACACCTACTACAACAGCTTTTAACTCCAAACCATTTGTTAATTCTACTAAGATATGCCCATTGCCTAGCACATCAACTCCTTCGTCAGTTCCTAAACGAAGAGGAAAATTCCGGAAATTGAGTGATGGATTAGTGGTAGCTGAAAAAGATGAGGATGACAATGATTATACACCTGCACATGATGAGATCGAGCCAGAAGCAGAGATTGTTACTGAACGGAAACGATCCTTGCGTACAAACCGTACAAAACGAAAGGAAGCGGGTTTTACATACAGTGAAGACCATGATGATGAAGAATTTGAAGCTATAGCTAGAAAAATTGAGAACAAAAAAAGAGAAGAATTGAGATTGGCCGAAGAGAGAGAATTGGAATTGGAGAGGGAACAGTTAGAACAGCAGCGCAAAATGAATAAAAAGACTGTAGCTAAAAAGACGACTTCGAAACGCAGTGGTGGACAAGCTGGTTAGTATGTTTAAATACTCTATATTAAAATTGACAAAAAAAAGAATTATTAATGTATTGGAAATATTTTGTAACGCGAGTTACCATGGAATTGCCTTTTTAAGGATCGCATCTGAAAAGGAAAGAAACATTACCACTTGTTTTGTGGTATTTTCTCACGATAAAAACCCAAAATTGTTTTCTTCTAGCTTCTCCTACATTTTATTTAAGAAATAGACGAACACAACTTTTAGAGAAGTGTACTTGGCCCACTATTATTCCGAATTTTAAACAACATTCTCAATTCAGTATCCTTCTCCTGATAATAATCTTCAACCCCTAGATTTAGAACATGTTTAATAAGAGGGAAAATTTATGGAACTTTTTTGCTTAAAACATTTGTCATTGACAAAGATTCCATATTTTTGAAGACAATGGGGCAAATTTATAGTCAATCTTAGACCCCAGTTTATCTTAGACTAGGGTTTATCCATGATATACTCCCGTCTTTTTTAGAAGTGGCATAGACAGTGTCTATGATTATGGCCTAATGTTTTTTAAGTTAAATTTGGAACACTGCTACTATCTTAATTAAGTTACAATACTTTACCTCTAAAATTCCTCTAATTTATAAGGCTCACTTGCACGGAACTTACTTATTTCATCCTCCCATGTCATGCTATCAACAATTTTTTTTATTTTTAGTACATATAAATATATGTATATTATTTTATTAAATAAACTTAACATTTTTCAAATTATAATGTTTCAACAGATAATCCAAAAGGACCAACTCGTAAAAAACTTCGCTTAGCTAACACATCAATTGTAGGTTCGGAAGAAAATGATCTTTTAACTCCCACCTGGATAGAAGCTGATGCAGATGATGGGGAAGTAGACAGCTTGTTAGATTTTGCCGATGAACCCCAATCACCAGGTATAGACACGAATACATATTTAGAAACGGACAATGCCGATGAAAATTCTTTCCAAAACGATGAAACAATAGAGGAGGCATCTCAAGAGCCATCAGAAACATTTGATTTGCAAACAGATAAAACATTGAAAAATATAGATCGCAATCAACATTTACACAATAAAACACATGATTTTTGTGTGCATTGCCAACGAAGAGTTCCGCGAATTGTACACCACTATGTGAATGAGCATCGTTCTTCTGAGGTGTTCCCTTCCCGTCTTCGGAATAGAGATATTCGACGGCTGCTTACAACGAGCAATGTTGGATTTGTGCATCTTTACAAAGGAAATCAGATACAATATGCTGCTCATTGTATTTTTTGCGACAAAGAGGCCAAGTTTTTGTTGCCTTATTGGTTCGAACATTTCACCATGCACACAGGAGAATATAGCTTCAAATGTAGCGGATGTCATATATTAAAACCAACTAGAAGTCTCCTCACTAATCACATACAATCAAATTCAGGTTGTCCGAAAAAAGGTTCAGCAATAAGGTTGGTCAATTTCGACACCAAAGTGCATCAAATCGAAGCGCACATATGTTCAATATGTAATTATACACAGTTACATAGAAAAAATCTGCTGCGACATCTTCGAACGCAGCATGGTTTAGACACAATTTCACCTGATCAAATTATAAAAGTTGTGCTGCTTCAAATTTCTGCGCCTAATCAGGATGCAGCTAAAAACGAGGAACCACAATTGGCATTTTTGCAACATTCAGATGATGAAGACAATGGCATCAATAATGTGTCTTTGGATGAAAATTCCTTGATGCTGCAACATGATTTTACAGACAATGATGACTTGTCATTCATGATTTGTGGAATGCTGGATGTTCAAACGAATTTGTCACCAACCGGTTAAAAAACGAAAAAAAAAATACTGTAGATAACAAATAAGTACTTTCAACTATTAATTCTTATCATGTTTTTGGTTTTTATTTCAGTTTCTCAGCTACGTTAGGGTCTCACAAGTCTCATTTTCTTTTTTTATTATTTTAAATGTATTCGCTTATTTTAATATTGCTTCAAAAATCATATATTTTTTTTATTCTTTAAGAATACTTTTATGTGTATAGGTAATGCCAGAACAACAAATTTAAAAATGGCCAAGGTAATAGAAGTGCTACTGTTATGTTAGGCAATAAATTAAAGTTACAGACAAAAATTCATAAAGAAATAATGCAATGTCGAAGATGTTATTCACTTTTCATTCTATATTTATATGATACTTTATTTAATTTAAAATATACATTTTTTTCTTTCAACCAGCAACTATAAAGTACTATTATTATATTTTTTGTTTACATTCATATAATTTTGTTTAAAACTTCTCTAAATATACATAAATATTGCTCTGGCCATAAAATTGTATAATTTTTTGAAAAATGTAAATGATGTGTCTCAATTGAGTTATAATATTATCAGGTTATTATTTTACTTGTATGTTTTCTTTTTTAATTATTTTTTTTTTGCATTGTTTAAATTTCATTCATAGTAAATAAAAGTATACAGAAATAAACAAACAAGATTTGTTTTGATTTGTAAAAAAAAAACATGTGTAGCAACATTTTGTTTGTAGTTCGAAAAGTGTATAGGTTAGGTTCGTTTGCAATAATAACATTATTGGAAATCAAAAGCAACAAGTTATCTTTAATAAATTACACATTACAATTAAAACAAAGTTGAGGAAACTTTTAAGTTTAGTGAATATCTATAAATAAAATAAAAGTTTAAAAATTTACTAAGTGAAAACTCCTTATTGTTGTTGAATTAAACAGATTCTATGCTTTTCTTTAAGGAACTATTTGAATAGTTTCCTGTTGTTATCCGAAATTTTAGCAAAAAAAGGAAGTATCAATAATTATTTTGAGCATCTTTTCGCCCGTAGTTGAAAATAGGAAAAAAAGTCAAATTGAATTTTCCTATTGGAATCTCCATCACACTCAAATGAAAAAGGCAAATTGGATTAATTCTAATTAATGGACATTGTTGCCCCTCTGCATTTATGAACGTCAACTTACGCCATTTTAAAGCTATAACGAAGACTTCTCATAATGAGTTCTTTTCCTCGTTGCCATCAAATCTCTGGGTAAAATTAAATTTATATGTAGTTAAAAAAGAAAACTAATTTTTTTTAAACCTACAGATTAAATATAAAATTTGAATTTGTATAAAGAACATCCTCGAAAAAATCGACCCTCGAAGAAAAAAATTTAAGAGTGTCGGTGTAATTTTCTCTCATTTTTATTAAAAAAAAAAATTAATGGAACCTTCAACTTCTGGCATGTAATGAGCTATTATTTTGTTTAGAAAGTACATCGGTTTCTGAGTTAAGTTATGCAACTCAAATGAGCTTGAGAGCAGTTTGTCAATGGAAGATATAACAACAACTTCTGAGAAGTTACTTCAAACAGAAGAGTTCTCGAAGTAACAGTTGAAGCCCAATTATATCGATATCATAAGAATGAGTGCACTAGAAAAATTCCTATCGTATAAAGTCGTTCAAGCTGCGAAAAAAGAATATTCGAGGAGATGCTGACAAGATGATCGTTGTGGATTGATCATAGACAAACCAAATCCCGGATTTGGCAACTCAAATGATGGAAACAAGACAATTCCTTTTTTTTTTCAAAACCCTGAAATTTCGGCTGAAATAACCAAAATTGACATGGAGAAAAATTCAGAAATGATGCAAAAGATACTGCGAAATGTTTTGTAACTAAATATCCATCGTATTAAAAATGTCAACAACACTTCATAAGTATTTAATTCATAGGCGGGATCCATACGATAAGAAGGAATTACTTCAAAAACTATAGAAAGCTTCTTCAAAATTCTGGTAATGAAAGTCTTGATGACATATGGAGTGATGAAGAAAACGATTCCATGCAATCTGAAGATTTTTGTTTAAATAAAAAAAAATGCAATAAATTTATTTATCTAGGTACGTATATCAATTTTGAACTATTTTAGTTTACTGTATTTATTATTAAAAAGATCAAAAAATAAATTGATTGATCATAGACAAACCAAAGCCCGGATTTGGCAACTCAAATGATGGAAACAAGACAATTCCTTTTTTTTTCAAAACCCTGAAATTTCGGCTGAAATAACCAAAATTGACATGGAGAAAAATTCAGAAATGATGCAAAAGATACTGCGAAATGTTTTGTAACTAAATATCCATCGTATTAAAAATGTCAACAACACTTCATAAATATTTAATTCATAGGCGGGATCCATACGATAAGAAGGAATTACTTCAAAAACTATAGAAAGCTTCTTCAAAATTCTGGTAATGAAAGTCTTGATGACATATGGAGTGATGAAGAAAACGATTCCATGCAATCTGAAGATTTTTGTTTAAATAAAAAAAAATGCAATAAATTTATTTATCTAGGTACGTATATCAATTTTGAACTATTTTAGTTTACTGTATTTATTCTTAAAAAGATCAAAAAATAAATTGATTTTTTTACCAAACGAAAACACCAATAGTTATGAATGCCCTTAAACACATGGCATATTATGACTAAATACTTAGCAACGACGTACAATAGTGTGTAATTTTGTACACCTTTATGACAAATTTTACACATGTTTGCCACACTGACGAACAGGCAGACTAGCGGTTCCTTATTGAGGACTATAAAGTGGTATGACTCTTAATACTAAGCAATTACCTGCAAACTTTAGGTCGCTGGCTCATAGTTTATACATTCTCTAAGCCTTTGATGCACGGATAGTTTCGGGCTTTTTGGTATAAGGGGACAATTCTGATAACCGAAACGAGAGAGTAAACGATCAGGAAATGTCCCTTGCAGTAATTGAAGTACACTTGTTGTGAGTGTCGTTCAACTTTCGATGATAAAAGTCGATCGAATCGATAAATATCTCTTTCGACAAAGATATTTGGAATAGAAATGTAATGAACTTGATCTCAGTCGAAAGTAAAATTGTAAACGAAAAAGATCGAACGATAAAACAAACAAAAAATAGATCAGATTCGCAAAAAAGTCGTTTATCGATAGAGATTTACAATACATACCATAATTAATTTTCAATGATTGACTATCGACAAAAGTCGCTTATCGATAGACAGACGACACTCGCAATAGGGGCCATAGTCAATTCCTACAATCGAATTAATTATAATTTAACCATAAAAGTAAAAAAACAATTTTTGAACAAGGATAAATAAATTTTTATTATTCACATTGTAAAAAAACAACTAACTAACCATACATTTTTACTTCAAAATCTATGTTTTTTTTTATTTTCTTTTTAATCACAAATTTATATTGCCTTCTTTATAATGCAAAAAAAAATATTACTTAGTGTTCCAAGACAATAATAAATATAGGTAAAATACATTTAATTCTAATTAGTTTTCTATTCATCAATTCTCAGATTTCACCGTAATATTAAAAATATTATAAAATGGCACATACATACATACTTCAAATAATACATACATATAATAATACAACTTTATCACATTATCTCCGGCTAACCCAAACAATTTTTTGAATTCCAATATTAAACTGCAATGATCTTGCATAATATGCAATGAAAATTCTTATGGAATTATTTGTTCAAATTCGATATCTACTATAACTAAGTTTTTCCACTATTTAAAAACAAAATCTTAAAACATTCATGAAAACTTAAAAAAAAAACATTATAATATTTAATATATATATCCAGCTTCAAAATTATATATATCTCGCATAAAGGTTTGCTCGTTAAATATGCCAGTGTTACGTAAGTCATCTAAGGACACTAAAAAACCATTTGGGTATGCGATTCGAATTTTTTTATAGTATTCAATTTTTTGAGGAAACGTTAAGCTCATTGTTATAAGATGAGAAAATTTCATGTGTTGAACAATGTCAGAAATTTTATACGATGTCATTGAAGAACACATACAACAATAATACTTGAGCTTAGTTTTCAACATTCCAGTGTCTAAAATTTGATGATGAAAAATAGCAAAATGTTGACGAAACTGCTGCTGAGATAGAAACGGCAATCTGCATACATCGCATGAATATTTGTAGTATTGATAGCCAATTTCTCGTAAACTCATAAGAAGTGGCAAATTCAAACAATCGGCTAGAGTTATTTGAGGACCTGGGCATGGGCAAGCGCAAACGGGCGGCAAGTTTGATAGAGGGTAGCGGAACATATTGTTGCAAATGCCACAGCGCGTTGGTTCCTTAATACTGTGACACAGGCTTATTTTGTCGGGATGAAAAATTGTGTGGTGATACGCAAAGGAACTTACACCACCTCGAAAGTCGCAATGCATGCAACCAATTTTACGGTCCACATAGAAATAAAAACATTCATTGTAACTTGCGTGTGTTGCTTCATAATGGGACTGTAAATGAATAAAATCTTTACATTCAAAGTGGCAAGTCCCACAAATTGAAACTATTTCATCAAAACTGGGCACATTGGATTGATGCATTTGTACGCTAGGCATTTCTGGAATCCAGGGCGTTCTACTCGTTATAACAGGAATCCTTTGCGATGTTTCTATAATCGCAGGCCGTTCTGCTGTTGAAGTTTCAAATGCTGCTGAAGGTATTGAAACAACCACATTTCCAGCAGTCAACTGTATCTCCTTTATTACTTTATGTTGCGTTTGCTTTGAGGGCTGTCGGTTGGGCAGAATCAAATGGTGTGAAGATAGTAAAGATCTTAAAAGAGTATTTGATGATGTAGAGCTTTGGGCTCCAAGAACCGGTGCTCCGGAGATAGTTCTTTGGGTAGGTGAGGGAATATCGCTTGCAATATCTTGTTCGGTTAAAGAACATTGAAGACCGGGTGTTGGTACCATTGTAACTGCATTTTGTTTTTGCAAAATGTTCGGTGAATGTTCGGCTTCCTGGTTGCCAATAGCTGCTTCAGGCTGCTGGACTAAATTTGCGTGAAGATCCTTCGATTGTTGTTGATATGTCTTTTCGAGTCCCCTCTCTAAAAGCTGATTTGTATCTAAACAATTTATAGAAATACTTTGTATTTGCGTCTCCGCTTTCAATTCCAATTCGTTCTTCACTAAAATTTCTTCTTTGATTTCTACCAACGATAGATCATTTGGATTCGAATCGATGTTTAAATCAGAATGCTTTTCTTTTTTAAGGTGCATTTTCATTTTTAAAGGTGACCAGGATATTGGAATCAAATTGTACAAATATGTAGTACAAACTTCATATCTTAGTTTAAACATGTCCATCTGATGGACCTCCTTGAAATGAACTTCTGCATTGATATGTGTCAGTATTATTTCGCTACATATTTGGCACCTCGTACATAGAGTTAATTTATGAACCTTCTTCAAGTGCTGAACATATTTTTTGCTATTTCCTATTTCCTCTGCGCAACAGAAGCAATCTTTTGAAGTTGTAAAACTGATTTTATTCGGAGGTAAAAAAATTGATACTGAGACTTTGTGATTTAAATCGCCTCTATTTAAATTGAGTACTGGCACATCTCTACTGTTATGGAGGTTGTTTATATGCTTTATAATACCCTCATTGCTGTAATGAATAAATTTACATACACAACAAACATGCAAAGTAGAACTTCGATGTGTTGAAAGATGAAATTTAATACTATCCCAACTGGAATATGTAGTTTCGAGCTTACAATATGTACACTTGAAAACATTCGGTAGTTCATGTAGGACTAGGTGGCTATCAAGACAGTCTTCGTTTGATCCAACAAAAGAACACAACTTGACGAAACACTTGTATAACGGTTGTCCGTCTACTTTATATTGTGGGATCCCCATTTCATTGATAAAATATTCTGTAAGATTTACTGGCCACTCATTGATAGTATGCCGTTGAATTTGTTTCGTCAAATGCAAATGTATTGATTTATTGAAATGTTGTAGCAATGCTGTGTAATCAGTTATTATAGCATTTTGTTTCATTACCATATAAAACGAATCTATTGGCATTTCAATAACATTACAATTGTCATGATTGTAAGCAAAATGTTCAATTAGTCCCTCATTGGTAGAAAAAGTTGCGATGCAGTAATAACAAATGAACTTATGACGAAGGTGGCTTTTAAAGTGAGTTTCTGCCGATTCAAATTGTAATTGACTTGTACAATATGGACAGTTACCACATTCAAAGTTTGAATGATTATTTTTCATATGCGTGAGCCATAATCCATAGTGCATAAACGAAGAATTACAGCGTGGACATTTAAAAAGTGTAGAGTTATGAACGCCAGTATTTTCGACGAGTAGTTCCAGTAAGAGCTTTAGAGGATTTCCATCTTTTTCAAAAGCTTCATTTAGTTGTTTATTTTGTAGATCTGATAATTGGCCATGATCGTTCAGGATAGAACCTCGCTCATTTGATTCTTTTGGAGATTTTATGTGTAAACTCTCCACAATAGGATGTGGATTTAAGTTGATTTTAACGACTCTTTCACAAGTTTTTGATGTTTCATTTTGGTTCGATTCTTGAAAATCGGGATTATCATTGGATTCGCTCATCAGTTGAACACAGCAATCGTCCGTCGTTTGCAGTTGTGTTATAGAAAGAAATTGTGTTTCTTCCATCTTATGCAGTTTCATCGTCGAATCTTTGTTTTCAATTAAGGTACTGTTGGTTTGCGTTGTGACGGAACTTACTTCTGATGACTTGTTGTGGACAAAATTATCAGACGATCTGTATGTAAAATACAAATTAAATAAATAAAATATATAGTAAAATTTTACACGTGATTTGTTAATCAAAACTTTGTGTCTTAAATTAATAAAGTAATACTTTGATCAAGACATATATAAGTAAGGATTAATTTAACATTAATTATTGACTGAATATAAATTACAATTGTAATACATAGAAAGCTTTTCATATCTTAATAATAAAAGTAAGTTTGAACCTGCAATATTTATTTGGTGAATCCAGAGGCATTATTGTTGAAGATTGGTGCTCAAAACTTTCCATACTTTTTTTCTCCGATTCTAAATTGTTCAGCGGTTCTTGTTCTCTATTTGTATTGACGTTTTTGCATTCGTCAAAAAGTATAATATCAGACTCAGCAACATCCATACTAATATCCACTAGTTTAAGATCTTCTTCAAAAGCATCCTGTATTAAAATAATCCGTTAGGGTAAAAAGATGAAGATGGATATTATATTTGATCTGACCTCACAATCTTTTTTTTCTTTTCTCCCAATAACAAAACAAGGCTCATCTGGGTGCTGCAATGCTAAATGAATCTGCATACTTTGTTTACAAAGTTTTACTCTATTGCAATATATGCAAGCGAGTTCATTTAAGTTTAAGGAACTAAACTTTTGAAATGTTTCTGGGTGCGAATTTCGCAAATGCAGTTTTATTGAGGCGACAGCAAAAAATTGATATGAGCAATCTAGAATAAGGTAAAAATTTTATTTTATTAATTAGTACGATTGCTTAGTATTTATATAAAAGTAAATTGTGGATTATGAGATAAAATATTATAATTTGCATCGTGCCACACACGTCAAAATTTACCTATAGTTCAGTCAATGGGGAAAAAATTGAAAAAAGTTGTGACGTTAGCTAAATTTGGATGCAGTATTGAAGAGGGGTTATCCTGGGTATTAATCTCAGTTTGCGTATTGATTGGTCTTGTGGGGCGTCCGACATTTTAAAAAATGCGTTAGTCTCAAGATCTCGAGAACGAATGGTCGGACAGAAAATAATTATCTTTCTTTTTGTAGTACATCATTTTTCTCTAAGAGTTATACTTTCAGAGTAAGAGAACCGTAAAGTATCTCATTTTCAGTTATTTCCCACTTAAGTCTAAGGGTTGTTTAATATCAAAAAATACTTTATTTGCAGTACCTACTGTAACTGTGAAAGTATAACTCCTAGAGAAAGATGATGTATACTACAAAAAGATTATTACATATATTTCCAATCTGAAAAGTTCTTGCAAATTTTCTGTCCGACCAGTCGTTCTCGAGATATTGAGACTAACGCGTTTTTCAAAATGGCGGACGCCCCACAGGACCAATCAATACGCATACTGAGATTTATACTCAGGATAAACCCCTCTTCAATACTGCATTCAAATTTTGCTGACGTCACAACTTTTTTCGGATCCCCTGCATTTGACTCCTCATTGACTGAACTACTAAAAGTGGGTCCCGCAATTCCGTCCGTGGGTCTGTGCGGTTGTGCGTCCATCTGTACACATTTCCACAGCCTAAACGGGTGGATGGATTTTCTTCAAATTTGGTACAGATGATTTTTATGGAATTCTGAAAGTTGGTTTTTTTTTGTTTTTTTTATATCTCGTTTAGAACGTATACCTCCCATATGAAAAAATACGATATTACGAATTTCTCAAAAACGGCTCTAACGATTTTGATTAAACTTTGTATACGTAATATTTAAAGCAGTGGCAATAAAACTGCATTTTTATTTTTTCTCAAAAAAGTCAAATAACAAAAAACAATTTTTTTCATTTAACAAAAATTTGCCCTAAATGTCGGCTCTTCCCCAATATCAATTTTTTTTTTTAATTTAGATCCAGCTTTTTAAATCTACAAGTAGACTAACATAAAAGTGCTTTGAACTGCAAGAGCAAGTACGTGCGACCCCAGTCGTGCATTTTATTTTTTTTTTGTAATTGTGTGTGTGACAAGCCAAAAATGGATAATTTCCATGACAAAAATAGTGATAACAGGCCTAAGGAAAAATTTTATGAATTGAAAAAAAAAATTTTAATATTAATAACATATGAAGCATAATAAGCGTTCGTTGATAAGTCTGCTTCTACACAAAGACGCAAGGCGCAGAAATTATCTTTAAATTTCCTTTTGATTTTCGTTTCGCTGCGTCGCGCGCTTCTACACGCAGTATTTTTTTGAAGACGCAAATTTGACAGCTATTTTCTTTGGTTATATTTTGTTCTTGTTTTCGTATGATGACTTCTACTGGAAGACGTAGACACACAAGATGCACATAAGAACGAGGGAGAGAGAAAGATCGATTTCTCCTTTGCTCTTATGTGCATCTTGTGTATCTACGTCTTCGTGTAGAAGCAGACTATGTATTTTAATTCTAAAAAAAAACACCAAAATGTACAAAAAACAAACAACTCCAGTGGGGTCTATGTGCAACGAAAACTTTTGAATAAATTAAAAACGTTACTATACACGCAAATGATACACAACCGACGAAGAAGACTGCGCGACCGACGAAATAAAATAAAACAGAACAGCAAAAAAAAAGAACAAGATCAAAGAGAAACGTCAAAAAGAGTCACAAAATTTTTTACCGGAGACTCACGGTAGAAAATCTTCCTTCCCTTTTTTTCGAACTTTATTTCTCTCTTCCTCTTATGTGCGTCTCGCGCTTTGCGTCTTCGTGTAGAAGCGCACTTAGTTTTACTTTTGGTATATTTTTCATTACGCTTCTGATCGGGGTTTTCAGCCTAATTGACACACACCTTTAGTTTGATAATTGTAAAATAAAAATATCCCATCAACGCAGAAAAAAATGGGATTTTTTTGCTATATGGCACAGGATTTTTTTTTGTTATTGATGAAGAACACTGGCTGAAAATTTTTTTTATTCGGTTTTCAATTTCATTTTGGAAAAAGTGAAGAATTAACGAAAAAAATGGAAGAAATATATCTGGCGGAATATAATACAATAGAAAATATATTCATAATGGTTGTTTTTGTTAATAACAACAGAGTTTGAAAAAAAAAACTTTTCGCATTTTCCACTTTTCAAACAAAATTTTAAAATATCAAACTTCAAATTCATAAGTGTGTGTGCAAATCGGTGTAAATCTGACTAAAAATGTGGAGTAAATCCGGGGTACTCCGTAGTACTAAAATGACTCCGGAGTAATTTTTTTTTTACACTTTTGTGGCTTCAAAGAACACAAAACCTTCAAAAGTGCAAAAATAAGTACTAAAAGGGTACTCTCATTGGAGTGAAAGAAAACGACATAAGTTAAGAGAAGAATTTGCTAATTTTTAAACGATTTAAGCATATTACTATCTCTTAATATTTTACTAATGTTAAAATCAGAAAATGGCTGCTTTAACTTTTAGTCTTTCATTTTCATTAAAAAAAAAATAATTTCAGTTTTATTTGAGAGAATAAAGTTGTGTTTTTTTCATTTTTCGTCTTGCAATAAATACTAATAGGTACATTTGGGAAACCGACGAAGTTACGAATACCAGAGTTACGGGCGACAGAGTTACGAGCGGCAAAGTTACGCGAAACCGAAGTTACGAAAAACTAGAGTTACGAACATCAAAGCTATGAAACGATGTTCTTGGGTTGGCAACCATTGAGATGAACGATATACTGGAGGAACTTATTTATGTTTAAATAATTCCATATCGTTCCTCGCAATTGTTGCCAACCCAAAAATCACATGTCATAGCTTAACATAACTTTAGAATTCGTAACTCTAGTTTTTCGTAACTTCGGTTTCGCGTAACTTTGACGGCCGTAACTCTGTCGCCCGTAACTCTGTTATTCGTAACTCCGTTACCATTTCGGTACATTTTAGATCGAAAAAAATAAAAAAAAAGTATTCGACGAGAACAGGTTTTGAATAAACGTGTGCTGTGCAGAGCACATTTAGTTAGCAATACAAGGCCTTGCGAATTGGCCTTAACCACTGGGTCACCACATCATGTTTGACCACGTTGGTACCATTGCACCACATGGAAAATGTATGCATTTTTTTTAAACATATTTTATTATTTTTGTCTATGGTATATGAAACGTCCATACAGAATTTAATCAGCCTGCCACTTATTTTCAAAGAGTGAATGGTAATATTCTGACTCTTGCTCCTAAAGTAAAAGACTATTCATAAAGAGTCAAATAACTTTTTACATGATGGTCGAGACATTTTGATATCAGTTTTATTCTATCGGGCGTTAAAAAATAAATCGAAATCATGTATTATATGAATAAAAATATTTTATTACCTATTGTATGATATGAAACTCTTGTATCTACCCTTCCGGATGGAATACAAAGTGTACCAATATCTCAAAATAACTCTTATGTCGTTTTCTATTGACGAATCTCAGAATGAGATTTGTGAATTTGACAGCTGAAAGGGGGGGTGAAGAGGGGAAATAGTGGACAAATCTCAGATTTCATGATCTATTTGCGTCTTGAGATTCCAAAAAATGACAAAAAAATGAATCTGAGATTCAAGAATCTGATTCTGGATTTTTATCAAGATTCACGCATACAAACACACGCACTTTCACACACACTCCTCTGTTTGACATTTGTCTGAACATTTGTTGTTGTTTTATTTTTTTTTATACGCACAGATTTCGCACACAATTACAAAACTAGATTTCATATTCTATTTGCAGTGGAAAATCTGAGAATTTTACACAAAAATCTCAAAAGTCAATAGAAAACGACATTATATTACTACTACCAACGATGTTAATTTTATGCTTTTATCACAAGTGCACGATTTTGTTGCTAAGCCGCACAGTGGTGCCATTTGTATGGGAGAGCGAAAAAAAAATCCGTAAAATCTGTACTATCTAACAGAATTTAATAAAACTTGGCACATGGTTGGACTATGCTTGCACGCATTTTGACAAATTTTGGATAAAAAAAATACACTGAGAAAAAAATTATTATCTGAGATCCGTGAAAGGATGAATTTTATTTTGTATTTTAATGAAAGATATATACAGGGTGTCCCAAAAGTAATGGATCAAACGAAGTATGCTAATAGGGGATCTTAAGGGCTCTCAGAATTTGGTAACTTGTTCATCCCAAATCCTTACGGTTTTCGATTTAATGCAATTCTTGTGAAATTTCGAAAAATCTCGACTTTGCAAAAGTATTTTGCTTCCTGCTGCCATTATTAATTTTTGTTTTTTACAATTCTTTTACTAAAACATTGACAAATAATTAGAAACAATTAATTAATCAAAATATTTTTTATTCCATAAGCCATTTCGTTGCAAATTAACTAACAGTTTCAAGTTTTATAAAAAATCAATTTTTTACTTTTATTTGAGAGCAACACCACAAAAAAATTTCTATGGTGTGAGGTAAAGAATTATTAAAATACTAATTCTAGTTCACACACTCCTAACCCAAAAATAAGACCAAAACAAATGTTTGTTTTTTTATTTTGAAAGCTCAATAGTAGTATACATGATGTATAATTAATTAATTTTTTTTGTTTTAACAAACAGCAATTAAAATGCTATTTTTCATGAGAAATAAATTAATTCAAGAAATTACATAGGTACATTTCAGAACATAAAGATAGGTTTACTTTGAAGCGCTTTGTCTGGTGCGTATATTCCTTGATATAAATTCCCTAGATTTTGGGAAAACATAGAACAGTTATAGGTATATCTTTGAAAAAATAAATGCAACAAATTCATACTCAAAATTTCGCTTTTACCATTTATAATTTACTTCATCAAAATCACCACTGTGAGCCGCCCACTACAAACGGATAGATAGTAAAAAAGATATTATTGAATCCTAAGATATTATTTGAAAAATTCTTGAAGTACGAAACTCAAGCTTGTAGTAGAAATATGGCATTCGAAAACCTGCAGTGGTTCAAATGCGTTTGGTTTTGGGTAACATAATCTTTGATAAAAAAAATTGATGAAAGATATGATTTCACTTACCCGGACACTTCAAGCTGGATACGTTGTTTCTAGTATTTTCTGACGAAGATCTATATTTTCTCTTTTCTTCCATGCTAAGATAACAGCATTTGTAAATTGATTTTTTTGTATTAATATTTTTGTGATATATTTTACGATGGATTATTACATTGCCAGGTACCATACTTCGATAAGAACACCCAACACATTGGTAAATGCTCATGCTGTGATGTTGCCAAATATGGTTACTAACTTTTTCCAAGCAGGAGCTCTTATTTATGCAATAAGGACAATCATATAGTTTTGATTGGTTGAGATTTATGTGATTGTTCGACGAATGTATTTTGAATTCCTCTCTAGAGTTGGTAGAATAAAAACAATCCTCCATTAAACACTTATATAAACCAAAATAATTTGTATCCAAGTTGCAGTATTGACGGTAAATCATTAAATGTTTGTGTTGTTCTGTTGAAGATTCAATTTTACGTTCGTCTGAAAATGTATTTAATAATTCTTTTGGGACCTGCATGTTACAAGTTTTATTAGCAGGCGAACGTTCTGTGTTATGAAGACCTTTGAAATATTTTTCGGTGCTTTGGTTCATCGTTTCTTTTGAAACTTTTGGAACAGTGAGTTTACCTAAGTGTATTTCTAGGAGGCTCTTGCAAGGCACTTTATTACCAAACGTTAATACATTTTTAGATACTTGATTAATTAGTGTTTTCGTGTGCGCTTCAGTGATAGGTACGGGTTCCGAGTCTGGGAGTTCTTCAAAGTGTTCCTCTATAAGTTTGTTAGTTTCTTCTTCAATAGTAGTTTTGGATGTAAGAAGTTTCTTTGAAATCCTTTCGGCTTTTTTGCTTAAATTATCACCTTCTGACATCTCATTCTTTTGATCGTTAATATCACTTACAGGATTTTCTGTACTTTCGGTTGTGTTTTTAACGAATGTTTCAATGCTGCTTAAGGATTCCGAATCTTGAAGCGTCAAATCTATTCGGAATGTTGAATCCGCTTTAGTAGAACTCTGAGAGTTGGTAATTAAATCCGTCATTGATTTCGTGTATTGTATTTTATATAAAACTCGTTTTGTCTCATGATTTGACTTCTCAAATGCACTTTTGTCTTGAGTATTATGATCTAAAGAAATTAATTCATTGATTTTGCAAGGTGACTCGCCCAAACAAGCTTCAGTCGTGACAATTTCATGGTTTGGAGCATGCATTTTTTCCAAAAGTATTTCGGGACTCAGAGCTGAAGCTTCTTTTACTGACCTACTATTGTCGCACGCATTACTTGCATTAATCAGCATGTTTTGTATATCCATTGGTAACTCTTGTTCTGCACAAAGAGGGTCTTCTTCTTTTGCTGGTGTATTATCCGTCTCATAATGTTTATCATCACGTCCAACTGGATCAACTTCTTTGCTAATTTCAAGGCTTTTTCTTGCGACCAATACACACTTTTTAAAGATATCTGGGAGATAAGACATTATCCCATGTTGTTTTCGAACATGATTTTTTAAATTTATTTCATTCAAATTTCCAAAGTTACAAATTTTGCAAATATACAGATGAATAATTTTTGTTTCCAAGTGGTTATGGATTTTGTTGGTATTGCTTTTAATGCATATTCTTGATCGTAATCGATGTGAGTCGATGTCTTCTTTGTATGGTTTTTTAATGCCACAGCCTTCACACTTGAAATTGTATTCCCCCGTGTGATACGAAAAATGAGCATAAAAGTTTTCAAAGTGATCTTCTACCATTTGCTTGCAAAACACACATATTATTCTAAAACGATGTCTACCAACCGGTATGGCTACATTTGTCTTGCCTTCCAATCTTTCTATGTCGACCGAGGATAGCCGGGATACGTACGATTCCGTTTTGTGTTTTGATACATAGTGGTGTGTTAGATCTTTCGAGTTTTTGTTACATAAAGCACAAGTTTTTGTAGATTTGAATATCATATTAGAATCGATATTTGGTTTGATGGATTTTCCCGTTGATTTGTAATCAAAAGCGATTTCTTTACATGGAGAGTCTTTGGTTGTTAAATTATTATCCAAGATGTTTTCAGTTACTTTAACACTGAGGCTGGCATTAATTTCATTTGTGTTCTTTGAACGATTTTCAGAGATATTAAATTCATCAGTATCATCAGAAGATGCGTGGTGTTCAATATCTGGGATATAATACTCGTTTCGGTCGCATGAGCGTCGTATTGTCAATTTTAGGTTAGCCAAGCCACTACAAGTCTGTCGCCTACGTTGAATTGGGGCAGGTCTTGTCCCAACATTTTTTGGTTTGTCATTAACGTTATCGGTTGAGTTTAGCCAACTAGAACTACAACGGCGTATAACAATGGCTTTAGAATGTAAGTTTTCTCCAAAGCGACATTGAATTGGTGAAGAGATTGGTTCAGTATCAATGTTTTTCGAATTTATATGAACCTTATCGGTAAAGTTTAGCCAAGCAGAACTACACCGTCGCTTTCCAATAGTTTTAGGAAGTAAACTTTCTTTGAATGTACAAGTAAGGTTATTGAGTTCTCGATATAAACGTTTAGGTGGAGAATTCTTAGATTGTATGGCGGATTTATTCTCATACGAATGATTAGATGTTTTAGTTCTCTTTTCTGTCAAATTACTACTGGTTACCTTAGTGCTATCTTCTTCTACTGAGGCTTTTCTTTTAGTCCCTGTTTTACTGATATGGGAATTATCTTCTAAAGTATTTCTTTTATCAGAGCATTTTTTGGCACCTTCTTTACTTTTTAATTTCTCTTGATCCAAATTATTTTCTCCGCCAATATTCAAGCAATTATTTTCGCCTTCTAACCTCTCGAGGGGTGTTTTACACTTTTCAGAAGTAGGAATGAAATTAATCTCTGATTGCTTTGATATTTTGCGTTTCTTCTCTGTGCAGTTTTTGGCGTCTTTTGTGCTTTGTATATAGTCCTTTCTTTTAGAAGCGTTTTTATTCGTAGATATATTATCTTTTGATTTTATTGCCTTATCAGTACTTTTATTCTTTTCGTTAACATTATTTTGTTTTTTTATTTTATCACATTTTTCTACAGATTCATGGTCACACCGTATAAGTCTTATTTCCAAATCAAGAATTTGATTTTTTTCTGAGACGTTCTTTGATTTCGTCGTTAAGTGTTCACCCGCACCTTTCAGTTTTGTACTGGTTTTATTCATTTCTTGATTTGATTTTTCAGTTTTGTCTCCGCTTCGTTTTATTGCTTCATTTCTGAACAGTTTTGGCGTTTTAATTTTCTTCGTATGCCCAGGTACAACTTCAACTTTTTCCGTGGGGCTTCCCTTCGATTTAGAAGAGCTGCTATGATTTTTAAAAGAATTCTTTTTTTCAATTGGCTTCTCTCTAACTTCACTTATATTAACATTTTTAGAATTAAGTTCAACATCATCAATCTGATTTCGTATTTCTTTATGTTTTCGAATCCCTGGAATTTGGCTATTGTCTTCAGATATTGTTGAAGGCAACTTCGAGATTGAGAGCCGTGATGGATTAGAATTGGATTCTTTTTGACTACAAAGCTTTTTATTAATTGAAGAATGTTCTAGTTTATTTTGTTTAGATTCGTGTTGCAGGTCGACATTTTTATTGCATTTTTTAATTTTTGAACTGATTGAGCTATGAGAACAATTATTGCTTTCTTTGGGAATTTGATGTTTAAACAGTGAAGTTCGATGCTTTCGATCAGGAGAGTGTTGGCTGCTCTCTTGAAATTTGAAGTTAATTTGTTGTTCACACAAAGCTTTGCGGTATGCATCACCTGTATCATAACTATTGTTGCTTGTTTCAAGCGTTTTTGAAGTTGTATTTTGAATAACTTTTAATAACTTTGCTTTGGAATTGATCTGACTCATTTCATTTTGTGACTCGTTTGATTTGGATCGGCTTATTATTGGATTATTTTTTGAAGAATTTATATTCGTAACATTTGTGTAGTCGTACAGAATTTTTGGTCCCAAACTGTCATTTTTCAACTCTGGAACAATCTCTGGGTTTCTTGTAAGAACAGATTTAATTGACATGCTAGCCGAATCTATAGTAGATTCTTTTCTCTCAATCTGTGCTGATTTTCTTCTTTGGAATAATTTGATTTCTTGTGATTGTTTCACATTAAAATTTTCTACAGATATTGAAGGCTCTAACTTCTCATCTTCATCTTTTAAAAGCTCTAATAACTTTTCTTTCTGTTTGATAAGACTTTGATAACTTTGAAATTCCATTTCTGCGGAGTTTATATCATTTGATTCTGATGTGTGTTTCTTTTTGTTGTTTTTTCGATCTGAGTTCACATAGTTTTCTGATGGAATCGTTAAGCGTTTAGATGATTCCTTGTGCGAACAGACTTTGAGCATACGACTTTCCTCATCATTTTTGTCAATATCATGTAAGGGCAAAATATCAAACACGCTTGTATCGACTTCATTGGTAGTGTTTCTGTTTCCTTTTAAGGATTTTTTAATATGATGACTAGTGCCATTTTTTTTAATTATTTTGGACGAGGAACTAATTTTATTTTCTCGTTTAGTACGGCTTATTTCTTTTTTCCTTTTTATTGGAGAACTTGATATTTCTGTATGCTTTTGTGAATCCTCTTTCATTTGTGGGATTTCAATATTTGACATTGAACTTTGCTGTTTATGTACTGTATTTTTATATTTAATTTGGGTGGTTTCATTTGTTAAATTATCTTCTTCTCTTGATATCGATGGCAAGTTTGAGTCTTCTTCATCAGAAATAATAATTGAGGCTCCGCCTTCGAAAATCTCGAGTATGTGCGTTGGGATATCCTGCAACGAAAGGTTTGAAAATAAAAACAAAGTTTTCAACAGAACTTCACATTTTTTAAATTTAAATACAAAATGGGGCATATTCATAATCGTTTTTAGACCCCAGTTTCTCTTAGTCTGGGTTTTTCCAATGTTATTTGAATAGGATAAACTCCAGTCTTTCGTAGTAGCAACAAAGTCTATGAATATGGCCCAATGGCGCAGATTTTTTAAACGATAAAGTTAATTGCTGAAGCCATTTTAGTAAGTTACTAAGCCAAAAGCATACGGATTTTTAACTTAGTAACTTATTAAATGGCTTAAGCAATTTACTAAATCGTTTAAAATTTTGCGCTAATATTTGTAAGCAAACTGGTGCAATATTTCGTAGCAGTAGGTAAAGCAGCAAGATAAATCTTAAATACCTTTAACCCAATAGACGGAAAATAGTCAAAGAAAGGAAAAAAGTTGTAGATTACAGGCTGATTTTTGGTAAACAGGTTGATATTGGGAGGAATGATAGTCCAGTGCATTTATGATTTGACCCAGCACACTGTGGGCTAGAACGCTATTTTAGCAGGAATTAATTAAAAAGTCAACTTCTTCAAATATTGCTCATTTTAGTCTTATTCGATAGATAAATGGACTAGCTATAATTGTTTATTCAAAATTGAGGTCAAAGCATTCATTGGATACATAAAAACACAATCGAAAAGCAAGTTTTCGAAAAAAAAAACAAAAAAGTCCACTTTTTCCTCTATCCAGATATTCGTTTACTGAGTTTGTTTTAACGGATCGATTGTGAGAATTTTGCTAGTTTATCAATTAGTGATATATCCTTATATAGTATTTGCTATTAAATTGTAATTATATTGAACTTTTGTTTATAAAGTTTTAAGGTAAAGTATGTTACTAGCACCGATTTCATATAAAACGAATGTTCCTAAGCTTTAAAAAAAGCCACGCGTAGGCACACTCTAGAAATAATTTTAAAAAGTAGCTAGCCTATATGGCATTATGTTTTTTATAAAACTATGTTCTACAAGAGCAAACTTTTTTCGCTGTAACTCTGAAAGTATAGTGAGAAAAATGGAAAAAAACCACTTACGATGAAAAAAAAACGTGTTGAATGTTTTCAAACAACGGTTTTTTTTATTTGCATTAACATTTTACCTTCCCTATTTAGTAAAAAAAACTTTTGTAAGCGTTCAATGACACCATTTTCGAGTTTGATGCGTTCAAACTTCAAAAAACTCATTTTTTTGTTTTTATACCAATAATATCTGTTGTAAATTGGAAAACCTTATTTAACATAATATTTCGTTTATTTTTGTTGTTGGTCTTATCTTTAGTGTCTGTTGTACCATAAAATTATCATTATTATATCATTCGACATCATTTTAATGGCTTTAAGTGCAACTTTAGATTATTTCGAGAATTTCTATAATTAATTCCAGCTAAAAAAGCGTTCTAGCCCACAGTGCAGCAGTTTGTACCACCCCCAAATTTTTTTTGCTCATTCGATAGAGCATTGGCTGAATATCATTACCCTGATTTTTCACACTCGCGAAAATCACCTTTCGGCCGCCATCATGGATTTTAGTTTTTGTTGAATATTTCGATTTCTATTTATCCTACATAAAAGTTGTGTATACAAGAAACGTAGGCAATTAAATTTCGCGTCTCTTATGTTAAAAACACTTTTTCGATATTCTGAATATTAAAAAAGTTACAAGCCAACAAAGTAAAAAAAAACATAAAAAAGTGACAATTTTAAAGTTTTGATCACTTTTTATCAAAATTATGAAAAAACCTTCCGAGATTAAATTATTCACCTTAAAATTCTCTACAACTCTGCTATACAACTTTTTTTCTATAGCTATAAATACAAAAGTTATTAATATTTTTTTTTGTTAAAAATGCTCTTTTTTGTTTGTGTTTTTTATCTTTACTTTTTTCTTAATTTTTTTTTTCACCAAATCTTGAATTTTAAATGATTAGTGACTATTTTATAGCTTTATTTTACAAGATAAAATTCAAGACCTGCAATTTTTTTATATTTAAGTCTCTTCATTGCGTAAAAAAGGGGTATTTTTGAACAAAAAAGTATTATTAACTTTAATTATTATAGCGATATAAAAAAAAAGTTGTATAGCAGAGTTGTAGAGAATTTTAAGGCGAATAATCTTTTCTCGATACGTTTTTTCATAATTTTGATAAAGTGCTCAAATCTTTAAAATTGTCATTTTTTTCGTTTTTTTTTTTTTACTTTTTTGGCTTGTAACTTTTTTAATATTCAAAATATCGAAAAAGTGTTCTTAACATAAAAGACGCGAAATTTCATTGCCTACGTTTCTTGTATACACAACTTTTATGTAGGATAAATAGAAATCGAAATATTCAACAAAAACTAAAATCCATGATGGCGGCATGTATACACAACTTTTATGTAGGATAAATAGAAATCGAGATATTCAATGCTCTATCGAATGAGCATGAGGGTGGTACAAACTGCTGGGTCGCCCATATATGAAAATCATAAATGCACTGGACTATGATGTATAATCTGTGCAAAGTCCTAAAGATTCCTCCGCTAGTCCCGTTATAAGAGGCAAAGTTCCACAATTTTGTTCTATTTTAAAAACGTTATGTTTTAGAAAAAAAATTATGTTCTACAACTTTGTAGCTAAACTTACGCCAACTATACAAAAGTTTGTCAGGCAAGGTTTTTTTTATCTATTACCGTTAAAAAATTATAAGACTTCAAACATTAAACGCAAAGTTATGACAACCGGTAGTTATAAAAAAAATCAATTGTCGTTTTCGATTGGTCGCCCGGAATGGTTCTAGATGCTTCTAAAAGTGTGTAATTGATAATCTTCTGAAGAAATATCAACAACAGAGATTCAGTTTTGACAACTATCTTGTAGTAAATTAGATTGGATGTACCACAGTAACGTCACCTCAGTAGGAATTTTTATAAATCTCTTTCCTGAGTAAATAGGTTTCTGACTCGTTGAAATAGTATAAAGCAGCTGAGTTATAAAAATTTAAAAAATAAATACTGAAACTGTATTTTGTAGGGTTAATCTTCACAAGCAGAGGGCAAGTACCAGTGGCATACGTTGAGTTGGCAGGGCCCCGAGGCAAGATTTAACTTTGGGGCCCCTTTTTTTTAGATGAAATAAATATGTAGCTGGCTACCAATTCATTATGCATGTATAAAAAGTTGCCTTCTCTGCAGTGTCTCCATTCGGGGCCCTACCCCTGGGGCGTTTCGGGGGCCCGGGGCACCACCCTGCTTGCCCCAATGGTGTGTACGCCCCTGGCAAGTACCAAATATTAAAGCAAGTTTATAGTCAGCCTATCACCTATCTTAAAGAAATTAACATTATATCGATACCTTCATACATTTTTTTCTAAAATGACTTTTTGATGTGGAAATTATACTATAAGTTGAGCGCCAAGTTTTGGTACCATTTTGGTTGTTCTACAAATGAAACTAGAGAGAAAATAAAATTGTGGAGCCCATACATTTTCTCACAGAATAATTTTGTTTTTTGGCCAAACACTTGTTTAATTTCCGGAACGTTCTTCAAGTGAGAGATATTGTTATATTTACAGATTTTTCCTGATCAAGAAACACATTTAATTTTGACTTACCATTGTACTTTTAAGTTGCTCGTACCTTCGTCTTATATAGCTGTCGCAGGAACTCAGGTGCCATTCATCAAGGGTTCTTTAATACAAAAAAATTCCATTTTTTTTTTGTTATTATTATTATTTTTTGTTTTGTTTTTTGAATGATATTAATAAAATTAAATATAAATATTTGGCAAAACCCGACTAACCAAAACTAATGTCGAATTCGTTTTAACCAACCTGCAGTCGCTACTAAAATGGATTGCTTTTGATTATTTATTTTTTACACAAATCTTATGTCGAATTCCTTTCAATTAAAAAATCGAATTTTCGGCGATCTCGAAGCGAATTTTTTCTGAAAATCATGTTCCATAGAAAAAAAATTCGCCTCAAACGAAGCAGAATTCGAATTTTTTTAATCCCTCTTTTTTGAGAGATTTACACGGATTTGCACACACACTTGTAACATTTGACATTTCTCAAACGTCAAGCTGAAAGTTTTCTTCGTGTTGTTTGTTGATTTGAGAACACCAACTTCAAATAAAGAGTAAATTTTAATTCAATATCGTATTTTTATTGCGGAAAAATATGAAATAAATAAAAAAAAACAATGTGCGATCAAAATATATTTTTTCCTGGCATATTTCTTGTGAAAAAGTAAAATTACTGTGACTTTTCTTCTCGTAATTGTCGTCAGAAAATTTTTTCTCTGTAAAACCACAGCATACGACCAAAATAATAACCTTCTACTTCATCTTCACTCAGATCTTAATTATAACTGCAATTTCCCTTTGATTCTGATTAAAATAAATCTATATTACCGAAGAAAATAAACAAAATTATTGATCAAAGGAATCTCTGGTTTTATTTTGCAGAAATTGTTTTGGTTTCAGCTTGACGTTCGTGTAAAAATTGTTGTCAAATGACACACATATCGCAAAAAGAATTCGGTCTGTTTTCATGTTCCTTTTTAACACCAAAAATTCGATTTTTTTGAGGCGATTCAAAAAATTAAAAGGAATTCGACATTAGTTTGATTTAACGTTTGGCATTTGTCAAAATTATAGTATTTGTGAATATGTATCTGTGTAAATCGATCTAAAAAAAAAGAGATTTTTGTTTCATTTGAATTGTGACTATAAAGTAGCGACTGCAAGTCAACTGCAGATCGAATTTTTGGTTGCTTGGAATTCGACCGAACCAACAGTATAACGATTTTTTTTTTTTTAATTTTGATTATCTATGTATATGCAGTGACGTATCCAGAAAAAAATTTGTGGGGGGGCTGAAAAATTTTTCAAAAATTTTTGATAAGGTAAATGTACTACAAATTTGTCTTTTTTTATTCATCTTTGATCGAGAGAAAAGCGCTGTGCTGCGGTACTGAAAGTCGTATAGTAGCATTTTACTGCTCCCGACAACTTCGTACTACTGTCTCCTTTCACATTCAAAGTACCTAGCTATTTTTCCAAGTTCTTGTATCCCAAACATTTTACACAAACAGCAAGGTGTTTAGTAATGTTTAAAAAAAAAAACACTTTTTCGTTCGAACTTTTTCATGTGCTGAATTCAAAACTGTTTACAGATTTATTCCTATCACGTCTAGTTTTTGAGCTATACTCATCACTTTTTTCGGTATAAATGCTCATATTTCCGCAATTCGACCGAAAGTGAACTGGCATCACTTTCAATTTCATGTGAAATTGATCTTCGATCGATTTCGAAAACTTCGAAAATGCTTCGAACTGTCAAAACTGAAGGATCATCCATTTTTATTTTGTTTCTAAAGTTAAATTACTGCTGCTTTGAACATGGATGCAATTTTATTGACAACTTTATTGTAAAAAAGCAGAATTTAAAAGAAAAAATAAGAAGTCACATTTTGCGAGACAAATGAAATATGTAATTGAAATGCAGAACATGGGCGATATTATTGCAAATTTTCAAAGAAAAATGAATTAGATAAAGTGTAATGCGAATGAGGTTGCAAACACAGAGGCATGATATTTCATGCCTCATTACAAAACAATAAAAATATAAGTTTTGATAATATTTTGTCCAAAAATTGGAGATTCATTGAAAAAGATACCAAGTTCACGAGCAGAAACAAAGCGAATTGAATTCGATCAGAAAATCGAAATGAGCGAAAAAATGTAGAACACCTAATTTCACTATCAGCAAAGCAAGTGAATGCTAAAAAAGTGAAATGCAGAACGTAAAAGTCTCAAAAAGTAATTTTCAATGAAATTCTTTTGATGTTTAATCCGAAATATATATTTTTTAATAATATGTTTCTTTTTTAATACAAATCAGAAGCACAAACTGGAATTTGCTTAAATAAACCATTAGTTATGTTGACCACTAAGATATTGAGATATAAAAAATTTGTATTTCCAATATCTTTGAGAAAAATATTATTTTGAATAAAAGTAATATACTCAAGACAATAAAATAAGACGTGATTGCATAAGAAGCTTTGCAAAATTAACGGTGATGTAATTCGACGTAAAAACAACAAACAAATTATTTGAAGAATTCTGAATTGGACTAAAATCCTGAAAATCCCAAACCTCAACGTCAACTAAGGACATTACTCAAACAAACACAAACAACCATTTTAGAATTTGGAGGGGGCTCGATCATTTGAGCTGCCTCTAAATCTCTACGATTTACGAAGAAGTTTCAGCTAATCATGTAGATTATGATGAAATCAGCTAAATAGTTACATGATTTTGGAGGCTTGGGGGGGGGGGATTTGAGCCCCCTGAGCCCCCCCGCCTCAATACGCCACTGTCTATATGATATCATAACACTGAATCCAACATATCATACCGTTCCCAGAGAAAAAAAAAACAGTAGGGGTATTACTCCAGTGAAAGAGTCATTTGACCTTGCGCTTTTAGTGACAGTCAACATGGTTTTGTCCAAAATAAGTCTACCGTTACAAACTTGCTTTGTTTCACTTCTTTTTGCATTGATTCATTTGAAAAACGGAAGCAGGTAGACTGTGTCTTTACTGATTTCAGTAAGGCTTTTGACAAACTATCAGCCCTATTATGCTATTCGATTCACGTGAATTGAAGGATTCCCTTTCTTAATTATGTCAAATTGGTTTTGAAAAACTTCTAACTTTCGATAGCAAAGTGTTGTTCCCGTCTGTTTTAGAAATTCTAAAGAAAAAAAATTGTCTAGATTTAATTTTAACCACCTTTTAAACACTTCTTATTTTTGACTTTCACGTGAATCGAATAGCATAATAGGGCTGTATGTCACAAAACTTTATTAATAAAACTAAGAGCTTTGTTTTTTAATGTGGGTTGCATGTTGCATCTTATTTAGAAAATAGAAGTTATGCTGTTATTTTCCGTAGTGAATGTTCCAAACAATTTTATGTTAATTCTGGTATTCCACAAGGAAGCCACCTAGGTCAATTATTTTTCACTTTACATATAAACGATATGACCACAATTACTAAAAACTCTTCTCTTCTTATATACAAATGCAGCCGATATAAAAATATTTTAAGAAATATCTTCAGTTAGTGACTGTCTACAACATAGAGGAAGGAATACCTAGAGACGCGACTTCGGTTGGTTTTTCTCTTCCACCCTACAAGCTGCAATGAGAGGAAAAACTCCACAGTGCTTATATGTGGTAGTTTTCCCGTGCATTTTAAATGGCACCAACACATTCAACTGTGGAGTTGAGCTCAAAACAATTAAAAACAATTTAAGTGCTCAGTAGGAAATAAATTCATAAAAAAATAATATAATAAATTCAAAACACGAACCTTTTTTTTATTTCTGTACATATTTATTGAAAGGTGGGTGTCTGGAGTGAGCTATTTGAGCTATTCAAGTTCATGTACAAACCTAAATCATGTTTAAATTCAAAATTTGTGAGGACATCTACTGGTGAAAGGAAGGTATTAAACGAATTGTACTTTTCACACGTATTCACAGATAGGAAAACAAGAGAAAAATAAGAGAGATTATCTGAAATTAAATTTGCGGGTGTTTTAGGTAAGGGGGGTACGAGTCGGCTCTCTAGGTATTCCTTCCTCTATGGTCTACAACTTCAAGAACATCTTCAAAACTTCAGGGAATGGTGCATTACAAACCGGTTATTTTTAAATGTTGACAAGTGTAAAACAATGAGTTTCACACACCAAAAGAATTTAGTCTTGTATAACTACATGTTTGACTCTTGTCCATTGACTACACCGTCCGTTTTTTCTGACTTGGGGATTATACTTGACCCAAAACTAACATTCACTTATCACTATTGTCATTTCTGTATTTTCCCCTACCTACATCTCTGTATCTTTCATACCCCATCCCTGTACCTTTCTTTCCTTCTCTCTTTATTTTATTCATTCAGTTGTTTGGCTTAAGCGGTAATAGTCGATTTCGATAAGCGTCTTCGCGATTATTTTAAAAGAAATAAAACTGAATTAAAAATATAAATCTTGGCATTCCGTTGTTTTATTTAAAAGGATTCTAACTTGATCATTATGACAAAACTCAGAAGTGGGATTAAGAACTAACCTTAAAACTCGCCTACGAAAAACGGGATTCGGAATTTTAGAAAAAAAAAACCAAAATGAATCTGAGAGATTTATCAGTAAAAGAACTAAAAGAAATTTTGAGACAACTAAACGAAAAAACGACGGGTAATAAAAATGAACTAATTGCGCGTCTGGACAAGTTCGAATTCAATGAGGTTCAGAAAATAGAGGATTCGATAACGTGTTGCGAGGATGACGAGGGAACGGACCATGAGGATGAGGTAGGCAAGTTAGGGGACGACGTAGCAGCGCAACATTGCACAGTGGGCCCATATGGCCTTAGGCGTCTCAAAAATCTGTAACTTTGTTGTCTTTTGTGATAATTGCTTCAAATTTGGAATATAATGCCTTTGATATATAACGAATCATTCAACTTACTTTTTTTAAATTAAAATTGATTTTAAGCTTTTAAAAACACTGTGCAAGTCGAAATTCTTGACAGGCGCGCGAACAACTGTTTCGCCCTATTTCGGACCCGAGAAATCCATAGCATCATTAGATTTTCGATTTATCGGTATGACTTCGAACAAAATTTTTTTTGAAAGTTCTTTCAATTATTTTTAGAGTTTCCCACTGTTTTTAGTCATTTTTCAAACAAAAACAATATTTATATTGCTAATAATTCTGCTCAAACGTTATTTGCTACCAGTAGAAAGACATTATAAACAATTGAACAATTTATTTGAAAGTTTAGTGATTTTTTTTGAAAAAATTAAAAAAAAAATCGAAATTTTTTACATTGTTTATCGTTTTTTCCCTGTTTTTGATCTCTTTTGCTCAAATACATTGCATGTTTTCCATTAAAAATTAATTTAACTGTTAATTTAGTGTTGGTTAAACTTCGACAGTCTATCGATATCATCGATAACAAAAAATATCGAGTATATCGATACTTCAAAAAACTATCGATAGTTGCAATACTTTCAAATTATTTTACCACAAGGCTACCGATATTATCGATAGCTTTGAAATTAATTAAACACAATTTGAACTACAAGTTAAGTTTTCGTTTGACATTGGATGTAAACAACGAATTAAGATAGGTAGTGTTTGGTAGATATCGATAGTTTCCATTGGCGATTGTATCGATAGTTTTAAGAAAAAACTATTCTCAAAATAATTGAAAAAACTTTCAAAACAATTTTGTTCGAAGTCGTACCGATAAATAGAAAAACTAATGACGCCAATCGATTTTTCGGGTCCGAAATAGGGCACCTGTCTCAAAATTTTTTTTCAAAAAACTTGCACAGTGTTATATAAGGTGTGTTTTTTCTAATATGTACTCAGTAGCTACTCAGTTTTTATTTATTCACAAAACAATAATACAAATTACACAAGTAAGTATTTGTTTTTATTGTTTTTCGAATAAAATAAAAAAATGTGTATCTACTGAGATGTAGAAAAAACACGCCTATAAGTGTTGTATGTCGTTGGAAAGCTTATTTTAACTGCTATTTATATTGCTGAAAATAAAATTTTTTAAAAATATATTTTTAATTAATATTATTTTTTTCACACAATAAGCTTTTATTTGCAGTTTTTTAATTTCGAATTGGGTTTTAAATGTTTCCGCTGTCTACTTTTTTTCACAATTTTGTTCTTTGGTTTATGTACTAAAAGATACAAAAAGAATTGGCTGCTTTTATCTGCTTTTCTTTGATAGAGAACGATATATCTGTCGAAAGACATAGTACAAAAAAACGTATTTTGGTGCATCCTGACCTGTTTCAATACATATCTTGAGTTCTGTCAAGATTGATGTCTTCAGGCTTTGGGGGAATGACAGAGCATCAGTCCTTATATTCAGAATGTGATTTTGTGTTAATTTAGCCTACTCACATTAATTGGAAAACTGGCGATATTTAACCCCTCGGAACCATATAAATCCGCGATTTAAAGCTGCCAGACTTTTGAATTCGTTATTAAAACGCATAAGGCTATAAAACTGCATACTCACATTTTGGTTATACCTACCTCCACTCCCAAAATTTGCTGTGGGCTCTTAGACTTAGTATATATAGCAGAAAAATGTTACAATTTAATATTGTAATTGTTGAAAAAAATTTCATCTATGGAAAAAGTTACATAGAGATTTAATTTACTGATTTTGATTTTACTCGAAGATTTTCAAAAGAGCCGTTTAAAGTATTTAATTAAGAAGGATTTTGGTGAAAATTGACAACAAGTTTTTTTTTGTGATTTCTTTTTTTGCTCTTTTCTCAAAAGAGCAAAAAAAGATGAGATGAGTATAATCAATATTATTTTTCTTATAATTTTTCAATAAAATAGCTTTAATTTCAAATAACGTAACACAAACAAACTACATTGAAATGTATTTTTTCTTTATTTTATACTCATAAAAATAATTAAGTAATTTTAAGACACGAAAGGGAGGCCTTTATAAAATTAAGAAACCAGTTTTATCTTATTTTGCAAAATTTGAGAAAATAATCTTTTAAGGTACAAAAGAACCTTGAATTAATCAAAACCATCATAAATCAAAAATGTCTTGTGCACACATTAAAGTCAATGTTTATCTTAGTTTAAATTTCACAAAAATATATTATTTAAAGGATATTCTGTACGAATAAAACACAGTATTTAAATCCATCAACTTTAACCATTTTGAGATAAATACTTTGGAGCAATAAAATCTCAATTTTGAGCAAGCAGTTGATAATAATGAAAAGACTTTTAGATCATGTTTTCTGGTCCTTAAGTTTCAAGAAAATTATTTCTTCCATTTGAATATCCAGTCACGTAAAAACAAAAAATAATGGGGTTTCTTAGTTTTTTTTTAATTTCTAGAAAATGACAAGACTCTTTTGCATTCGGTTTTTTGTTTTTGTTTGAAAACACATAACAGCATTGAATTTTGAAAACTAAATTAGTACTTAGTAATTTTTTTTTTTTCATAAATTTTTCCAAAGTTTTAATTTTGAAAATTATTTTTATATTTTATAAAACAGGTTGAATTAGGTAATAATAGAATAAAAGAATTTTTGTTGCTCTACAAAAAAGTATAACGCCTGAAAGTATGTGTAACCGTTGATTTATATTTTTTTTTCAAAAGTAATTTTTTTGAAAATTACTCCTCCTGGCTAAACGAGAGGCCCTATACTATACGATTTTCTTCTTGTTTCGACCTCACTTACATATTCCTTTGAAATCAGTCATATTGAAGTAAAAAATTAAAATATATGTTATAAAAGTACGAAAATAAATGGTTACCTTTTTTTTGTAAAACCATTGCAGCACCTTTATATAAACCATATCTGCAAAATTAGCACATCAAATTGTTGGAAATTAAATGATCTTTAAAAACTGTCATAAGTATTTTTTCAGTAAAAGTTGTAGAAAAAAAGTTGTGGCCCTTCAAAGTATTTTTTCTTGAAAATGTACATCTATTGCATCAAAATGCAAGGTGTGGTCAAAATTTTGTAACATTTCAATGGACTACATTTGCGTCTCAAAAATTGTTTTTATGAAATTTTAATTTTTCGTAAATTCTTTACGGAAATTTTTTTTTTTTTTTTGACGGGAGGAAATCTTCAAAAGACATTTGGCAGTATTCGACACCAAGTAGTGTGGGACTCTTAACCACTAAAACCACCTCTTTATCAGGACCAATCTTGAGAGATCGACATCAGATTTTTCTTTCTTAACTTTGTAAAATCACTTTGGGGGAAGTTTAAACTTTTAATACTTTCCCATGTTTTTTTAGACCATAAGCTCATGAGGCTTGGTTCTTCTTAATCTCCGAACATGGTTTCTGGTATTTAAGACGGACACCATTTCAGAATTGGTATGACTTTGCAGTCTCTGATTATGGGATACAGCGTATTTTTTAACAACTTCTGTAACCGTTTCTATTTGTAAGTCACGATGTAGATCGCTATTTCTTATGTACCAAGGTGCATTAACTATTCCACGAAGGACTTTGTTTTGGAATTTTTGGATGATTTCGGTATTTGTTTTCTTTGTACAGCCCCATAATTGGATACCGGGTTGGGGTCGAAATTCTGTATGTTGCAAAATTCTGTATTCAAAATACTGTATGCCAAAATACTGTATGTCAAAATTCTGTATGTGCAAAATGCTGTAGGAACAAAATTCTGAAAGTCAAAATTCTGTATAGCAAAATTCTGGTTGGTCAAAATACCGTATTTCAAAATTCTGTACATCAAAATTCTGTAAATCAAAATTCTGTAAAAATGCTGTAAAAAAATATCGTTTTGATAATGTAAAAAAGTGCGCGCGCACTTTTTTACATTATCAAAACGATATTTTTTTACAGCATTTTTACAGAATTTTGATATACAGTATTTTGCCGTACAGAATTTTACAAAACAGAATTTTGCATGTCAGTATTTTGTTGATACAGTATTTTGACGTACAGAATTTTGTGTTTACAGTATAATGACGTACAGAATTATGGTATTACAGTATTTTGACCCCACAGAATTTTGTCGTACAGAATTTTGACAAGCAGAATTATGACCCGCTCCCTTGGATACCATAGGTCCAAACAGGCTTTAGTACTTGATTATACAGCATTATTTTGTTTTGGGTTGATAAATCAGAGTTGTTACCAAGTAACCAGTACATTTTTCTATATTTCAAGTTTAGTTCTTCTCTTTTCTTTTTGATGTGCTCTTTCCACTTTAGCTTTGCATCCAAAGTCATTCCAAGGTATTTGGCCGTATTGGCGTAAGGTACAGCTTGATTATTAATGAATATTGGAATATTGTTTATCTTTTTATTTGTAAAGTTTATATGTGAAGATTTTGTTTCATTGAGTTTGATACGCCATTTTTCGGTCCAATCTCTGACTGTGTCGACGGCATATTACAGCTTTACTGCTCCCCTAGAGACACATTTGTCGGGTACCAAAATTGCGGTATCATCTGCAAAAGTAGCCATTGTGGTGTGATTCCCAACTGGGATATCCCTTGTGTATAGTAAATACAGGGTAGGACCTAGGACACTTCCTTGTGGTACACCGGCTTCTATTTTCTTCAATTCCGAATATTCTTGATCGTACCTTACTCTAAACAATCGGTCTGAGATGTACGATTTTAATATTTCATAGTACTGTCTGGGAAGATCCCTTTGCAGTTTGTACTCAAGTCCCTCATGCCAAACCTTGTCAAAGGCTTGAGCAACATCTAAGAAAATAGCTGAACATACTTGTTTTTCTTCTAATGCTTTTTCTATTACATCCGTTATTCTATGAACTTGGTCTATCGTGGAATGTTTATTTCTAAAGCCAAACTGATGATTTGGGATTAACCTTCTTTCTTCTATAATTTTGCTAAGTCTCTTCAGAAGCAGTTTTTCAAAAACTTTTGCCATAATTGGTATAAGTGATATTGGTCTGTAAGACGTCACTTCTTTAGGTGGCTTACCTTGCTTGGGTATGACAATAATTTCAAGGGAAAGTCAATCTATATGTTTTCATTGAAATTTGATTTTCAAAATGAGTTTCTTTATTACAAAATTGTATCTGAAGTCTCCACTTGAAAATAATTTGTTTGAGTAACAAAATAGAGCAAATCTTCACGATACGTTTTCAAAACTATATTTGAATAAATTACACTGTGCAAGTCGAAATTCTTGACAGGCGCGCGAATAACTGTTTCGCCCTATTTCGGACCCGAGAAATCCATTGGCATCATTAGATTTTCGATTTATCGGTATGACTTCGAACAAATTTTTTTTTGAAAGTTTTTTCAATTATTTTTAGAGTTTCCCACTGTTTTTAGTCATTTTTCAAACAAAAGCAATATTTATATTGCTAATAATTCTGCTCAAACGTTATTTGCTACCAGTAGAAAGACATTATAAACAATTGAACAATTTATTTGAAAGTTTAGTGATTTTTTTTGAAAAAATTAAAAAAAAAATCGAAATTTTTTACATTGTTTATCGTTTTTTCGCTGTTTTTGTTCTCTTTTGCTCAAATACATTGCATGTTTTCCATTAAAAATTAATTTAACTGTTAATTTAGTGTTGGTTAAACTTCGACAGTCTATCGATATCATCGATAACAAAAAAAATATCGAGTATATCGATACTTCAAAAAACTATCGGTAGTTGCAATACTTCCAAATTATTTTACCACAAGGCTACCGATATTATCGATAGCTTTGAAATTAATTAAACACAATTTGAACTACAAGTTAAGTTTTCGTTTGACATTGGATGTATACAACGAATTAACATAGGTAGTGTTTGGTAGATATCGATAGTTTCCATTGGCGATTATATCGATAGTTTTAAGAAAAAACTTCTCAAAATAATTGAAAAAACTTTCAAAACAATTTTGTTCGAAGTCGTACCGATAAATCGAAAAACTAATGACGCCAATCGATTTCTCGGGTCCGAAATAGGGCGAAACAGTCAATCGCGCACCTGTCTCAAAATTTTTTTTCAAAAAACTTGCACAGTGTTATTATGACTAACATTTTTCTAAACTATTGTAATGTTTTATTCCGGGTTCACAATAAAACTTATTTAATTTCCACTTATATTTCCGTTCAAATAAGAACACACTTTATTTCAACTCAATTTACTTTTATTATTCGCTCAAACAAACACACTTTTAAATCACTTTATTTACTACTAACAATTCGCAACACTGTATTTCACTTTGTACTGTACTCTTTCACTTTCAAGATTAAACTGTATCCGGTCGGTGTCTACGCTGCCCTTTTATACCGGAATTTCGAGATTCGAGAATGTCTTCGAAGGTTCTCGTCTTTGCTTCTCGAAACTTCCTTTCCAGGAGGGGCGCTTTATACTTCCAGTCTAGTGGGATATTTTGGGATGTGTTCAGAAGGTAGGTAGTTTCTTAATTATTAAAGGTCCGTTCAAATTTCTACCTTTGCAGTAGTGGGTAGTGTGTTCAGACTTTTATCTTAAAAGTAGTTCGGTAATTCATCGTTACACTATTTTATAGCCCTTTTCATTCCCAAATTAACTCTCTATCACCTTAGATGGCCGAGCAACTAGAATATACCCCTATAGATCCATGAAATAAAAACTGACAGTGCCTCTGCGCGCAAGGTTAGGACCTTTTTTCCGAGTCTTTGATTGGAGTATATTTATGCAACGGTGTAAACTCTCGGTAAAACTTGCAAATTGGTAAAAGAACCTGTTAAATGCATACAAAATTTTGACTTTACCACGTTTACACATAGTTTACACCATTTCATGAATACCCCTCATGTAAAATAAAGTGGAAAAATTCTATTTGCAATGGTTTCGTTTTCAAATGATATGAATTAGCTCTTTTGATTTAGAAAAAAACATTTTTTCTTCGGCAAAAAAAAATTTGAGAATACAATTAAAATTTACCGATACCGACTATGAATCAATGGTGTTGCTCGGAAGCAAAAAAGTATTCCAAGAATGATATTTCTTTGTTGTTTTTTTCTGTGTTAATTTATTTCGCATTCAAAAATATTATAAAATCAAATGTCACTTGGGTGGCGATGGTGTAGGTGCAGTCGATGTATAGCTTAGGTAGTAATTGACTGCTAGCCTAAAAAATACCTACTAACATACAGTGGTGGCAAAATAATTAGAAACATTCTCCTTTGTTTACAAAATGTTATTTTTTTCTTACTATAAATACAAAATATTTAACAATATTTTAGCAAGCACGAGTGATGATATAATCCTTGTAACATTTTAAGAAAAAAATTTTAGAATTTTTACCCAACAAAAGAAAAATATTGCAAAAAATCTAAAATATAGTCCAATTTTGTGTGGAAATATATTTAAGGTTTTTGATTTTTAGCATTTACATTTGTCGAACTTGGTCAATTAATTAAACGTGCAATGAACAAAAAGGACTATCACCAAATAATTTCTATAATACTATGTTTCCACCTACTCAAAATCCGAGATTTAGCTAAGTAGATTTAGAATAAGTCTAGAGATTTATTTTAAATCTACTTCGCTAAATCTCAGATTTTGGTTCAGCTACCCTAAGCCCTAGTTTGTTCACAGTCGATTATCTTTTAATCAAGGATTATTCCATACAAAATTCCTTGATTAAAAGATAATCGATTGTGAACAAACCGGCCCTAAATCTAAGATTTTCTCCTGCTTTCAATCCGAGATTTAGAATAAAACTCAAGATTTGTGCTAAATCTACTTAGCTAAATCTCGGATTTAGGGTAGTTGGAAACGTAGTATAAGTTGGTTTATGTGGTTGCAGTCCTCGAAAAATGCCACATGTTCCGAAAAAATAAAATAAAACGTCCTTAACAATTCCTGACCGACCAACCCCTTATATTTTAGAAAAAGGAGGTGCAATAAAGAGGAGATCCTCAATAAAACATCGAGCTTTTCAAATATCTCTGTTTAAAAATATTTCTAATGTTTTTTATTTATATTAAGGACATACATACATTTTGAAAAGAAAGAGCTTGTTTCTAATTATTTTTCCACCACTATAGGTATTCAATCAACTCAAAAAGATACAAAAAAACCATAATAATTATAATGTACTTTCAAAATCTTTTGTTTTTGTATCGGGTCTTGCCTTAATATAAATTTTTCTATGGTTGATACGCATACTTAATAAAAACTTACGCATGATGTTTAATTTTAAGCCAATCCATCAATATTCCATATTTGTACGGAGTTATGAGTTTCGAGTCAAAAAGATAATTCAAGAAAGGAACGAATTTTTTGAGATCATTAAACTTTCTCTTAAGTATTTTATCGTTTTTTATCTGCAAACAAAAATATATACATTATATTAATCCAGGAAATTTTGTTTAAAAAATATAAATAAATAGATAAATTTATCTTGAGACCGTGCAAAAAAAATATTTAAAAAACTATTACAAGAAAGAGATACGGCCAGTTAAAGGACAAGAGAACAAAAATCATAAAAACCGTGGTAACTCGAAAACGGGACGATAACGAAAAAATTACCTCTTAAGTTTTTCGACTTAAAATGACCTCAAGAATCCATGGTTTTCATTTGGGGCGGTGACTGTGGGACACCCTGTATATTTCAAAGAGCTTATATTGATATAAGCTTTCGTATATTGAAAAGTCATATTGGTCTAGCGATAGCGAACAAGGTCGATGCCTTTTACTCCTACTGGCCTAGGTTTGAATACCGGTAAAAATTGAAATTGTTTTTTTTTTTGTGGAGATTTTTTTTGACAAATTCAATTAATTTTTATTCTAGTAATGTAAAAAAAAACAAAAAAAACCATCTCAATTTTCCTTCAGACTCGAACCTAGGCAGGTAAACTTAACAGACATTCACCTTATCCTCTAGGGCCTAGGTCGAGGCTATCTCCACTTTTTGAAATAGGAAAACTTTTATCTATATAAGCTGTTTAGGATTTGATTTTTGATGGCTGGATTTGCTTTTGGATTGTTGGATTTGCTTTTCTTAATTTTTTTTAACTCAACGCACGATACTAGAGACAGTGAGAAAACAGCGGAAGTTTCCCTGCGTGTCCACTTCTATCTGTAATTATTCAATGATGGTAACATGAAAAGAGTCATACATTTTGCAATGAAATCGGAGAAAGAGAAAATTGTAGGAGGTGTTAAGAAATATATAAGTATTTTGAATTTGTTGAGTTTGGTTTAATGTTTCCTGAACCAGGGTAGGCGCACACATGCGATTTTAGTCGCGCGATTATTCAGTCGCAAAAATGGATCACAAGGATTTCAATGCCTGTGATTACACATGCTTCCCGCGATTAAAAATTTGAAAATTGTGTCTACAGTCATTGAAATTCTTGTAATCTAATTTGCGACTGAATAATCGCGCGATCAAAATCGCATGTGAGCGCCTATAGCCTTACTATAAAATTTCAAGTGAAAAAAGTAGATATGCAAAAAGTGGTTAGTGTTTCAAAAAACATTGAATTATACAATTTGGGTATTCACGTAACGAGATAATTTTCTACTTTGCAGAAAAATAGAAAATTCCGCAAAAGGTTTAAATGAACACCCCAGCAAAAAATAATTGCGTAAACAAGGGAAACAAACAGCTGTTTGTTAAACGTCAAATTGAACTTATCAAATTTGTTTAATTAAAAAAATTAAGTCAAGCTAATTTTGCAAATACTATGCAACAATAAAAAAAAAATGTAATTTGCTCAAATAAAATAATAGTCTATTGAATAGACCCTTTTGGATGGAACAAATTCGTTCAAGAGTTTTTATTGCTGATTATGATTCCTTGCCATACAAGAATGCTCCAGCCAAAAGTGCTACTAAATCCGTTGGTGCATTTCTGAGAAAACGGCAACACTGGTCGGTTTTCAGTTTTTTTGATTTAACTCGAAAACCAAGCCTGACTTTGAAATGGTTCAAAGACACTTTTCATAGCAAATTAAATTTTCTGTCAAGTTAAGATGGTTAATAAATTTTAAAAATTATTTTTGACTAAAATTCTAACCTAAAATCAAAGAAAAAAAAGTTAAAAAATTGACAATTTTATTTTTTCTTACTAAATCAAGGGGCATTTTGTGTATGTAGCCGGGACGTCCAAACTTTGTACTAATGAAATAAAGTAGAGGTAAAATCCTTTGATAATATGCAATTTTAATTTTTTTTTGTCAAGAAACAACTTAAATGTACCTATTCAAAAATTAGCACTTTTTCTAAATTTCTGACTTTTTTAGTTAAAAGCAAGTTTTTAAAACTCGATAAAATCGTATTAATTGGTAACTTTTTGACTTTTAAAGTAAGCATACTTCGAAGGATTGATTTAATATAAACTAAATATGGCAAACAAAAAAATTTATTTGCATCCTTATGGCCTTTTGTGCAATTTTGTGTATGTGCATTTTTATAAATACGGGTTGAATGGATGGACGGAGAGCCATTAGCTTTGGTCTATTGCATAGAAGAACATTTAATACCAACTCTTTTACTGTTTTCAATGGCCTGAAAAACAATTCTTGAAAAATCTGCGACCAACGAAAAGTTTCTCTTGAAAAACGAAAACAATACTCTAATGAGTTTGAAACAAAATAGCTCAGGCAAATTAGTAAACCCAATTGCACTTTTCGCGGGATAAATTTTTTTCATGGAACGTGTTTAGGTGAATGTCCTTATAGTAAAAGTGAATTTTTTGGGATGATAAGATATCGGGAACAGCCGCCATCTTGGAAAAGAGGTCGGTGCCGTTTTTATTTTATAACTCCATTTTTACTCATTTAAACCAAAAATGTCCAAGGATAGACTTATTATAAATTAAATTATCTAAAAAATGATATACAAATGAATTCCGTGAACTGGTTAAATTCAATTTTATAGTCAGTCAAAGTCCAGGTTCTTCTCGCAAGGTTAAGACAATATGACATTTTTCCAAATATCTGAAGAACTTTTTATTTGTTTGGGATTTTCTTAAAGAATGAATTATAGCACTTTTAATTATCGATGAAATGAACCCTTTATTGTTTTTGTAACCATCACATTGCAGAAGCAACCAAACGTCGAAGTCATGATATACGATTTTTTAACTGAACATTTCAATAGTTCAAATAAACAATCAAAAATTAAACACAATAGTCTCGAAAACATAACGGCTTACACGCCTCATATCTTGAGTTATACTTATCGTAATGCTGAGATTGAGGTGTTCATGTTTAGGAAAAATGACAGGGCATCAGTTCTTATATTTAGAATTATAAATAATGTCACTTTAGCTTATTCACATTAATTGGAAAATTCACTTCATTTAAAACCTCGAAAACCATATAAAGGTTAACATTAAAGATTTCAAACTTTGAATTCAATATTTAGACGAATATAGTTAAAAAACTGTTTACTTATATTTTGGTTATGCCTCCATTTCAAAAATTTGCTCGATCTAATAGAAGAAAACTTGTTATTTTCTCACTTTTGACTAGTAGAATGTGAGCTTCGACGTTAGGTGGCTCATACATTATGTTGGTTACAGTTACGAGAAAGGGCTTATTTTATAGATATTTAAAAGTGCTATAATTCATTCTTTAAGAAAATCCCAAACAAATAAAAAGTTCTTCGGATATTTGAAAAAATGTCATATTGTCTTAACCTTGCGAGAAGAACATGGACTTTGACCGACTATAAAATTGAATTTAACTAGTTCACGGAATTCATTTGTATATCATTTTTTAGATAATTTAATTTATAATAAGTCTATCCTTGGACATTTTTGGTTTAAATGAGTAAAAATGGAGTTATAAAATAAAAACGGCACCGACCTCTTTTCCAAGATGGCGGCTGTTTCCGATATCTTATCATCCCAAAAAATTCACTTTTACTATTAGGACATTCACCTAAACACGTTCCATGAAAAAAATTTATCCCGCGAAAAGTGCAATTGGGTTTACTAATTTGCCTGAGCTATTTTGTTTCAAACTCATTAGAGTATTGTTTTCGTTTTTCAAGAGAAACTTTTCGTTGGTCGCAGATTTTTCAAGAATTGTTTTTCAGGCCATTGAAAACAGTAAAAGAGTTGGTATTAAATGTTCTTCTATGCAATAGACCAAAGCTAATGGCTCTCCGTCCATCCATTCAACCCGTATTTATAAAAATGCACATACACAAAATTGCACAAAAGGCCATAAGGATGCAAATACATTTTTTTGTTTGCCATATTTAGTTTATATTAAATCAATCCTTCGAAGTATGCTTACTTTAAAAGTCAAAAAGTTACCAATTAATACGATTTTATCGAGTTTTAAAAACTTGCTTTTAACTAAAAAAGTCAGAAATTTAGAAAAAGTGCTAATTTTTGAATAGGTACATTTAAGTTGTTTCTTGACAAAAAAAAAATTAAAATTGCATATTATCAAAGGATTTTACCTCTACTTTATTTCATTAGTACAAAGTTTGGACGTCCCGGCTACATACACAAAATGCCCCTTGATTTAGTAAGAAAAAATAAAATTGTCAATTTTTTAACTTTTTTTTCTTTGATTTTAGGTTAGAATTTTAGTCAAAAATAATTTTTAAAATTTATTAACCATCTTAACTTGACAGAAAATTTAATTTGCTATGAAAAGTGTCTTTGAACCATTTCAAAGTCAGGCTTGGTTTTCGAGTTAAATCAAAAAAACTGAAAACCGACCAGTGTTGCCGTTTTCTCAGAAATGCACCAACGGATTTAGTAGCACTTTTGGCTGGAGTATTCTTGTATGCCAAGGAATCATAATCGCCAATAAAAAGTCTTGAACGAATTTGTTCTATTTTTGCTCTGGAGCTCGGGTCTATTAAATAGACTATAATATTCTCTTTTCAATATTAACATATTTTATTTGTGGTTATCTGAATAATAAGACATAAATCGCGTTCAAAAAGATATTCCAGATACGGGGATCCCAGATAGCCTATCCGATAGGTGATTGAACATAGCCGTAGCTAGGATTTCATATCGGGGGGGTTAGCTCAGACCAAACAAAATTTGTTTTTAGAAATCACAATACTTTGTATCAACTATATGTAACTGCAGTCGATTCTAAATCCCGCTAAATCAAATAGTCATTTGAACTGTGTAGAAGCGAAAAATTTGCCAATATCCTTTTTAAATATTTTTTAGGAGAGGAATTCGTAGTTAAAAGTTTAAAAAAGCCCTGCTTACGGTAAACGAATTTAAAAATGGCCGAATATTCAGCGGCATCTCTAGTTTTGTAGGTACAAAGAGTGATAAATTGGTTGATATAAATTGCGAGCGTTAGCGAGCAAGAAATTTTTTTTTAAGAAACAAATTTTAACCATTCTAAGGCTTTAAAAAAAAAATTTTTTCGTACAATTTAATATATAAAACATTGAAAAATGGACTTTTTCTTGCACTGAAATTTTGTAGAAGAAAATTGACAGGTACATTCTATCTATTGAGTTCTAAATGAAATTAGCAATACTTAAAAACCAAAATTTTAAATAATCCAAGTTGTTTGACATGAGCTAATTACACAGGTCAACAAGGTTTTTGTTACAGAAACCAGGGTATACTTTTCTATAGGCTGAGCTCGAATCCGAAGTCAGAAAAATTCTATCACATCACGTTTTGGTTTTTGATATTTGCTATTAAAAGCAAATAAATATGAGATGCCCCAAACACTTTGATTTCAAGTTATGATTTCTCGAGGAAGAAAATAGATATTTAAAAGATTTAAACGGATTTAGACAGACAACTTAAAAAAAACTTAATTCTTTTAGAAACTGTTACAAATTCAATTTAAAAAAAAAATAAGTAAACGCTAAAAAATAACCCTGAAAACTGGTAAAAAGCGGCATTTTCGATTTTCTAACGGGAATATCTCAAAAACGTGATGTGATCGAATTTTTCTGACTTCGGTTTCGAGCTCAGCACACAAAAAACCTATAGAAGAGTATACCCTGGTCTCTGTAACAAAAAAGAAGTTTAATTTTGTTGACCAGTTATACTTCACTTTGAAATTTAACAATAAACTGAAATTGTTTAATTTTATAATTTAAAACAAAAGAATAACGAAATGTTGTAAATACAGTGCTTTGCAAAAGTATAATCGCACCATATAAAAATGCTATTTATATAAAACCGAGTATTGCAGCCACACCCTACTATTTTTTTGTTAAAGGGGATCAAAAAACAAGAATATTGAGAAGAACAAAATGTCCCGTTACTTTCTCTTATAATTTTTAAGAAATAAAAACAAGTTTTTCTTCCATTGCAAAAGTATAATCGCATTTTTTTTATTTTGAGTATGGCCAACAAGGTTTTTGTTACAGAAACCAAGATATACTTTTCTAAAGGTTTTTTATGTGCTGAGCTCGAATCCGAACTCAGAAAAATTCTATCACATCGCGTTTTTGAGAAAATCCCGCTTTTTACCAGTTCTCGAGGTTATTTCCTAGCGTTGCACAGTGGGGCGACCCATATGGCAATATTGGAAACAATTCAAAAAATAAAACAAAAGATATCGGTGTTTTTTGTTAGTTTTCCGTTATATAACATTCCTATGCATCAAAACCACACTCATTTTATCTTGGTGCATGATTTCTCACTCTAAAACGAGCACTTGAAATTGCCACATTAGTTGTATTTAAATTGTGTTGTAAAAAAATTAACAAAAAGGTTTAATGTTCAACTAGCTGCCATTTTTGTTTAAATAACAGTATAATTCTGATTAAACATGGAATCGAAAGATTCGGTTGTATATTTTATCATTTAAATAAAAAAATTTAAATCAATGAATTATTTTGCTCTATTTTGTATTAAATGTAGTGTTTAAAATTGTTAGTTGCAAATTAAGAAATTAAATTATTTTCAAAAAACTTTAGCTTAAAGTTAGTTTCCACACACTTCCACATCGAGATTTTAGTATTTTCATATGGCTTGACTTATTATCTGTGGAATTCTAAAAAGAAAGGGTGCTCATATGTGCTCCATTTTTTGTTTCAGTTTTTTAAAGTACATCCTCAGTATATTTTAAAAGGCTTACTTTTTGATTCAGGTTTATTAGGAAGGTCTTATTTTTGAGATATATATAATTTTTTGCTCCCATAATCTCATATGGTTGAAAAAAAATAAGAATTTGCATTCCTCAATTAAAGTTCCTGACTTAATTCTAACCCGTTTTTCCCAGGAACTGAAGTTTCTTATGGGAACAGTATGGTATTTTAGTCCTTGCCTTGAATAGTAAACTTTAAAATCTAGCGTAATATTGCATACTTTACTATAGCACTACAAACAAATAGATTATCTCACTTCCACATTAATTTCATCCATCAAAAAAATTAAAATAAAAAACGTTGAAAAAATGGTCAAAAACTTTGGGGCAAAATAAATATTTTTCCCCTTTATTCGGTGAAAATCATTTTAGAAATAGAAATTTTTGCACACTAACATAAATCAATCTCACCTGTAAGAACTATAAGTTTCAGATTTTTTGCAAGCTTTCAAGAAATCCTAAAAAAAAAAAAAATACCACTCAAAAATACTCCTACAAGATAGCTGTTTTTCAAAAATTCACGTTCTACGACAAACCGTTGTAAAAAAATAATTTTATTCTTACCATGTCATTTTACCCCTATTGACCCTATCTAATGATTGAATTTTTAGAAATCCTTTCTCAGTGTTAACTTTAAGGATATAAACTTTTAAATAAACTATATTAAATTTTGTCTTTTGGCGTCATATGAAATAAGATGAAACTACAATCTATACCACATAGCTAACGGCAAGTGGAACGTGAGGAATAGTCATCCTTTTTCGTATTTGCAGCACGGGTTCATCGATTTATAACGATTCTTTACCACGTCACAAATATAATTCAGCCAACTAAATTTCGCAAATGAATTAATTCCAACTTTTGGGGTATCTTGCCCCATTGTGCGTTGGTAGGTACTACAGTCTCTGAATAAATCGATACATTTATTTTCGCTTACATACTGGATTTAATTTTAACATAGAACAAAAGTGGGTAATAAGCAACTGAAGATATCTCGGACACAGTGGCGTATTGAGGGGGGGGGGGGGGGCTCAAGCCTCCAAAATCATGTTACTATTTAGCTGATTTCATCATAATCTACATGATTAACTTCTAAAATGGTTGTTTGTGTTTGTTTGAGTAAGTGCCTTAGTTGACGTTGAGGTTTGGGATTTTCAGGATTATAGTCTAATTCAGAATTCTTCAAATTGTTTGTTTGGTATTTTGACGTCGAATTACATCACCGTTAAATTTTGCAAAGCTTTTTATGCAATCACGTCGTATTTTATTGTCTTGAGTATATTACTTTTTTTCAAAAATAATATATTTCTCGAAGATATTGGAAATACAAATTTTTTATATCTCAATATCTTAGTGGTCAACATAACTAATGGTTTATTTAAGCAAATTCCAGTTTGTGCTTCTGATTTGTATTAAAAAAGGAATATATTATTAAAAAATATATATTTCGGATTAAACATCAAGAGAATGACATTGAAAATTAGTTTTTGAGACTTTTACGTTCTGCATTTCACTTTTTGAGCATTCACTTGCGTTGTCGATGGTGAAATTAGGTGTTCTACATTTTTTCGCTCATTTAGATTTTCTGATCGAATTCAATTCGCTTTGTTTCTGCTCGTGAACTTTTTATCTTTTTCAATGAATCTCAAATTTTTGGAAAAAATATTATCAAAACTTATATTTTTATTGTTTTGTAATGTTTATTTGTTGTTAATTTAATACAAAATACATAAAACACATGAGTCATGAAATATCATAATTCATCACTGCCTCTGTGTTTGCAACCTCTTTCGCTTTACACTTTATCTAATTCATTTTTCTTTGGAAATTTGCAATAATATCGCCCATGTTCCGCATTTCACTTACATATTTCATATGTCGCGCAAAATGTGACTTCTTATTTTTTCTTTTAAATTCTGCTTTATTCCAATAAAGTTGCCAATAAAATTGCATCCATGTTCAAAGTAGCAGTGATTTAACTTTAGAAACAAAATAATACATAATGGATAATCCTTTAGTTTTGACAGTTCGAAGCATTTTCCAAGTTTTCGAAATCGAAAGTAAAATGCTACTATACGACTTTCAGTACCGCAGCACAGCGCTTTTCTCTCGATCAAAGATGAATAAAAAAAGAGACAAATTTGTAGTACATTTACCTTATCAAACATTTTTGAAAAATTTTCCAGCCCCCCCCCCCCCCAAATTTTTTTCTGGATACGCCACTGCTCGGGCAGTAGAAAAGATGTCTGAAAGATTTAAATAGATTTAAGGGTAATATTTCAAAAACGAGATGTGATCGAATAAGTCCGTCTTTGGATTCGAGTTCGGCCACCCTTTGAAAAAGCATAGTTTAGTCTCGGCACCAAAAACCCTGCATAAGTACTTGTGGTATTTAAAGGGTTCTTAAAAGAGCATTTTAAGGTGTTAACATAGTGTTTAAGGTAATGGTCAAAGAGATAAAAACTCTTTGTAATGGACCAAACAAGTTTTGTTTTCTTTTATACAAACTTCATCGACAGCTTCTTCAACGATGCAAAATTAGTAGTGATTTTAAGGGAGATTTTCATATAGGTAACACAGCCACACAAAAAATATAAAAGTTCTGACCTGGGGTTGCGACTAAGTTTTTCATATAGTTTTTGGGTCGCTGAAACCGAACCCGAAGTCCGTTTTGCCCCATCACGTCAGGTTTTTTTCACGAAAACAAAAAATTTTTTTATCTGATCTGGATGTGCGAATATGTTAGTCATATAGTTTTTGGATCGCTGAATCCAGATTCGAAATCAATTTTGCCCTATCACGTCAGGTTTCTGAGATACATATCTTCAAAAAAATGGCAAAACCAAAAAAACAAAATTTCTTATCTGGGGTTGCATCTAGGTTTTTCATATAGTTTTTGAGTTGCTAAAACCGAATCCGAACTCTATTTTGCCGTACCACGTCAGGTTTTTAAAATATCTTTAAAAAAATTTTGACAGCTCATTTCTACCGACAGAAAATTCTACGGTTTGTATGGGTTTTCCGCGTTTACGTGAATACCCCTAATATACAATAAAAAATAGTTTTTTAATCTAAATAAGCACAAAGCATTTCTAAAGAAAGAGAAACGAAAAGCTTTTGGAAGCGCTTTTTCCTAGTTTTTACACTCAAAGCTAAGAAAAAAAATTATTAGTTTTGACTTGACCACCAATAACCCAAATTGAATTATTTGCTCGGTTTCTCGAGCTTCAAAAATTTGTGAATCCAGCGAACTTAAAAGCTTTGCATTACCCACCCGAAAAATTACTATTTAAAAAATTTTTGCATAAACGGGCCACTTCTTGGCAAAAAAACCATGCTTAATTTAAACAGATTTTCATTTTAGCATATTATTTTTTTACGGAAATAAATAAATTTTAATGACAGCGTCTTTTAAAAAAGATTTTATTTAATTCAAATCAGATCATTACGATCATAAGACTTGGTACCTAATAAATAAATAATTAAAACGAGAATTAGTAGTTATTCTTATTAGTTATTATATATTGATATCGCGCACCAAATGAAACTTATTTATTTTATTACTATCATACACAAAATAAGAAAGATTAAAAATATAAAATCAATATCTTAAAGTAAACTTAAATGTATGTATAAAAAATAAATTTCACGACTGGGGTCGCACCTACTTGCTCTTATGCTTAAAGTAACTATAATGTTAAAGCTTTTTATTCAAGAAATTAAAAATTTGATATTTTGAAGAAATTTCATAAGTAGTATAAAAAAATTAAATCTGTTTTTATAGTTAATTAAACTCCGTTTTAAATTATCTTAAAAAAAAAAAAAAACAAATATGCCATTTTATTTCTTGTATAAAAAGGTATTTTTAGAAAAAATTTTTCGAAAATTGTAGGAGCCGTTTTTTTAAAAAATAGTTTTTTATATACATATAAAATTTTTTTAACATTTTTCAAAAAAAAAGTTGGGATGCCATTTTGAAGAAATAATTAAATTACACATTTAAACTAAATTTCAAAATTTTTCATTAATCCGTTTTCAAAAAATTGATTTTTCAAAAAAAAATTTTGAAATATTTTTTAAAAAACCAAAAATGCGTTTTTTGAAAATTTTCTAAAATTTTAATATTATCTTTACTTACACACTTTTGTATAAAAATTTTCATTTGAATCGGGTTAATGTTGTACGAGATATTCAGAAACGAAAAAAACCGTTCTATGACAGGTACCGTTAATAACGGTACAAAAAATATTTTTTTTATTTAAAAAGTTGGCTCTTATGTGTTGTACTACACACAAAAATTTTAATCAAAATCGTTAGAGCCGTTTTTGAAAAAAATTAACTTTTCTATTTCCGTTATATGGCAGGTACCGTTAGTTTTGGTCATAAAAAAAAATTTCAATTTCCCCTCTAGGGAATCACCAAAAACTGCTAACTACCAAGTTTGAAGAAAATCACTTCACTCGTTTAGGCTGCAGCTCCAGATAGAGACAGACAGACAGACAGACAGACAGACAGAATTGCCGGACCCACTTTTTTGGCATTCTCCATCATCGTAATGTCATGTAAAATTGTTATCCCGAGTTCGATTTTTTTTACGAATCCTAAACTTGCCCTATAGTACCTATATCGCAAGTAAAAATTTTAAACACCTGTGGTATAAAATAAATCTGTAAAAACCTAGGTGGCCAACTTTCTTAAAAATATTCTCGTCTAAGGGGAATATTTTTAAGAAAGTTGGCCACCTAGGTTTTTACCTAGGTATTTTATACCTAGGGCTGCCAGACGTCCCGATTTCACCGGGACAGTCCCGACATTAAAAACCCTGTCCCGATTTACAAAATGTCACGATTTTGTCCCGACATTCCGTTTCTAAATCAATCTTTGTTCGAAATATTTTGGAAGAAAAAAAATGAGACTTCTTAATGGATGAAAATGATTTTTAGCTGTTTAAATTTACATAAGAGAATTTAATAGTTACTTATGTAAGTGAGATGTGGAACATTTAAATTTAAAATATTATTTTAATTGTGAATGTTCCACATCTCGATCTCACATTGAAATCTGTTAATGCCAACAGCTTAGGATTTCTAAAACTTCGCCATTTCTTTAAAACAATTTATTTTTAATGTAGACTTAAAGTACAAAATAAAATTAAATAAAAATGACTTAAAGCTTGCATTAAAAATAAATTGTTATAAATATAAGAAAATTCACTCAAACTATACAAGAAAAAACTTTTAGGTCAAATTCCTTCATTCTACAAAACTAGAAAACTGTTGAAAGCATAAATTTAGGGCTTAGTCAATACTAAAAGATCTATCAAGAGACAGTTTTTAAGCGAGTAGGTCTAGGTAGTACCTACGTACGTATCTACGATGAATGTGATTTTATTTTATGGATGAAGTCTTTATATTATTTTTTTTTTCAAACGAAGATTTTCAAAAAATGGAATTTCAACCAACTCATAGGTACTTTTGCAAGAAGTCACCAAAAATTTAGGATTAAGTCTTAAGCCTTAACTACATACACCACTTTTTGGAAAAGTACAAAAGTGAAAATATTTTTTTTCTGGCTAGCGCAATTGTTTTGTGAAAAAGAGCATACAAATTGTTTTTAGGCAAAAAAATAAGCTTTCTGCATCATTTGTTTTAATTTTCCAGCCCGGAAAACAAAAATGCATTTGAAAATTTTCACTTTTGTACTTTTTCTTTTTTTGAAAAAATGTTGTTAAGGCTTTATGCATAAAAAAGTTTGTAATCACCTACGTAATTCTTTTTATTATTTTTTTATTTTCGATTTCATGTATTATTTAGCTGTCACGATTTGTCCCGACTTTTGAGACCTGTTGTCCCGACATTAATAAAATTTTATCTGGCAACCCAATTTATACCACAAATGTTTAAAATTTTTCATAAAATAATTTTTTTACATTTTGCATTGAAAAACAGATTTCAAATTTTTTTTAGGGAAAATGTGCAATAGCTACGAAATTGGATGAGTACATAAACTTTTTAAAATTTAGTAGCTATTGCACATTTTCCGTAAAAAAATTTTAAATCTGTTTTTCGATGCAAAATGTAAAAAAATTATTTTATGAAAAATTTTAAACACCTGTGGTATAAAATAAATCTGTAAAAACCTAGGTGGCCAACTTTCTTAAAAATATTCCCCTTAGACGAGACGGTATGTAGCATTATTTGGCGACTCTCCAGAGGGGTTTTTGGAATTAATTTTTTTGGACCAAAAATAACGGTACTTGTCATATACCAATTTTAGCAAAATTGAAAACGGCTCCAACGATTTTGTTTAAAAAATGCAAATGTAAGTTTAAAAACAAGGTTTATACCCTAATAAACATTTTTTTTGAAAATCATTATTAAAGGTACCTGCCATAGAACTGTTTTTTTTTTTCAAATCCGATTATCTCGGAAAGTGCTTATTCGATTTCAACGAAACTTTGTGAATACTCCAGTCAAAGCGTCATTTGACCTTGTGCACAGAGGCACTGTCAGTTTAAAAAAAAAATTAGCTCTCTACGACCCACACGAGCCGGGAAATTCATTTTTTTAAAAAGTTCCAAATGACCAACGAAAAACATGAGACAAATTCTCTTATAACAAGAAACAATGAAAACAACCCCTATCACTGAGAACTATTATTCGACTTATAAGCATAAGGGACATTTTTTTAAATTTTCTTACGGAATGATGCTTTCTTAAAATTACAATAACTCGGCTCCCGTGGGTTGTAGAGAGCTTTTTTTTTTTTAATTGTAGATAATTTAAAAGAATACAACAGTATTTTATTTTGTTAGCAAATACTTGCACCGACCGTTTACAAAATAATAAGGCAAGAGTTTGCTAAAGAAAAAAACGCCTTCGACTTAATATTACTTATTTTTTATTTATTTCCACAAAAAGAATGTGCACTAAATCGATAGAAAATGTTGTAACGAACAATTAATAGCTTTATTTTTTGTCGTACGACATTCTGAAGCCGAGTTATTCCCAAAAAACGATATTTTTGGGTGTTTTCGCACCGGTTTTTCGTGCGTTCATTTATCAATTGCTCGGTCATCTTTGGTGATAAAGAGTTGATTTTTTCTGTAAAATGCAGGGCTACAAAATAGGTTAGAAAAATGTTAACCATAATATAAGCTTTTTTCGATATAAAAACGAAAATGTGTTTTTTAACAACTAGAATTTGACTTTAACTGGCTGCCACTTTGTAGTAACTCACTTTAATACAATGAAATTACATACAACGATAGACAATATTATAAGGAAGAGAATGTATGTTCATTTTTTGGTCTACGATATACTGGAGCAAAGATATTAGCTTGGAAGTAAAATATCCCAAAAAAATCCATTTTGTGAATAACTCCGCTAAAAAGAATGATCAGGTGAGAAATTGGGGTTAAGCCTTTGAAATATACCCCTATCGATCCATGAAATAAAAACTGATAGTGCCTCTGTGCGCAAGGTTAGGCCCTTTTTTCCGACGCTTTGACTGGAGTAGAAGAAGCATTTATATAATTTTAATATAAGCCAAAAACAAAATTTCCAAAAAAATAATTTTTGGATTTAAAAAAAAAATTTGAAAATTTTTTTTTTGAAAAATCAAATTTTCGAAAACGGGACTTGAATTTTTTTGAAATTTTGTTTTTAGATGTTGATGAGTGATTTCTACAAAATAACATACAAATTTTATTTTAAAACATTTTTTCCAAAAAATTATTTATAAAAAATTAGTTTTTTTAAAAAACGGCTCTAACGATTTTGAGAATTTTTTTTCTAAAAATGCGTCTTAATATATCAATAAAAACTGCATACTTGTTTTGGAGGCCAATTTGATTTCAGATTTTATTTTATTTATTTAAAAAACGAATTTAATTTTTTTTTGTGCTTATATTGTAGGTACCTACATTTTCCAAATTTTTATATAAAAAGTCTTAAAAATGTAATAGTCCAGTCAAGTTATACTTTTGCTGAGAAATAATTCGCAACTGCAATTTGTATTCAAAATATGAAAGTACACTAGTACAGGAACTAAACCCCCCATTTTCCGAACAAATGTCTGGACGACTTTGGCCGCCATTTTGTTTTGAACAGTTTTGCGACTATCGCTTGTAGTTCGGCTAGTTTTGGTCTTAGAGAAAAATGTTATGAGACAAAGTTGTAGCAAATTTTATTTCCCACAAAAAATGTTGAGTAAGTTTTTATTCTAAAACCTACCATTTAGGAGTTATAATGAATTTCGTAAAATGCTATGCTCACTTATTTTTTATATTCACCATAACTTTTTTTTCAAACTTTTATTAAAAAATTGTTGTTATAAAAGTTAAAGAGCTACTAATTATCTATGTTTGTCTCATACTAAGTTTTTTTGTCCGAGTTGCCGTTTCCTCACTAAAACAAAAATTCAATAAAAAAATTAGCAAAAACAGGGTGAGGGGAGAGTACGATAATTGTGGTGCCGAGATTTTATAACAGTATTTTGAAGAAGGGTTCAATACAAGTATTTTTTACTATCGGAAGGGGGGTCTATCTCCCCCCGTTTATGCGGGAGGGGCAGTTTTCTAAAAAAAAACAGCCTAAAATTAAAAAAAATATTAAAAAACAACGGAAACACTTACAGTTATGAATGATACATTTTTCAAAAGCCACAATTATATGCATTATTGTAGTTTTTAAATGGAGCTATTAAAATTTATAGTTTTTGAAATAATCGATCTCAAAGTTAAATTTAGGAAAAAAAAATTTTTTTTAATCGATTATTTCAAAAACTATAAATTTTAATAGCTCCATTTAAAAACTACAATAATGCATATAATTGTGGCTTTTGAAAAAGATGTTTACCATAATTTAAAAGGATTCTGATTGTTTTTGGGAATTTATTTTATTTTAAGACAGCGTTCATGGCATAAAACCAGACAGAAATCCACTTTATTTCTTATAGATTCCGCAGGCAAACTTTATTTTTATTTTTCTCAGCAAGAAATGGCTGCTAATAAAACAGGCCAATTAAAACTATTAAAAATCTTGTTTTTCAACAAACAAAATGACAATTTTTAACTAATTTGCCATAGCCTTTCTTCAAATTATAAAAACTTTAACTTTTCTATGTTCAGTTCATGCAGTATTATTTTTGCTACTCGCTAGTCTAACAATAAAAAACGATTATTTTATAACAGTAACAGTAAAACGAGATTTTATAACAGTATTTTGAAGAAGGGTTCAATACAAGTATTTTTTACTATCGGAAGGGGGGTCTATCTCCCCCCGTTTATGCGGGAGGGGCAGTTTTCTAAAAAAAAACAGCCTAAAATTAAAAAAAATATTAAAAAACAACGGAAACACTTACAGTTATGAATGATACATTTTTCAAAAGCCACAATTATATGCATTATTGTAGTTTTTAAATGGAGCTATTAAAATTTATAGTTTTTGAAATAATCGATCTCAAAGTTAAATTTAGGAAAAAAAAATTTTTTTTAATCGATTATTTCAAAAACTATAAATTTTAATAGCTCCATTTAAAAACTACAATAATGCATATAATTGTGGCTTTTGAAAAAGATGTTTACCATAATTTAAAAGGATTCTGATTGTTTTTGGGAATTTATTTTATTTTAAGACAGCGTTCATGGCATAAAACCAGACAGAAATCCACTTTATTTCTTATAGATTCCGCAGGCAAACTTTATTTTTATTTTTCTCAGCAAGAAATGGCTGCTAATAAAACAGGCCAATTAAAACTATTAAAAATCTTGTTTTTCAACAAACAAAATGACAATTTTTAACTAATTTGCCATAGCCTTTCTTCAAATTATAAAAACTTTAACTTTTCTATGTTCAGTTCATGCAGTATTATTTTTGCTACTCGCTAGTCTAACAATAAAAAACGATTATTTTATAACAGTAACAGTAAAACGAGATTTTATAACAGTATTTTGAAGAAGGGTTCAATACAAGTATTTTTTACTATCGGAAGGGGGGTCTATCTCCCCCCGTTTATGCGGGAGGGGCAGTTTTCTAAAAAAAAACAGCCTAAAATTAAAAAAAATATTAAAAAACAACGGAAACACTTACAGTTATGAATGATACATTTTTCAAAAGCCACAATTATATGCATTATTGTAGTTTTTAAATGGAGCTATTAAAATTTATAGTTTTTGAAATAATCGATCTCAAAGTTAAATTTAGGAAAAAAAAATTTTTTTTAATCGATTATTTCAAAAACTATAAATTTTAATAGCTCCATTTAAAAACTACAATAATGCATATAATTGTGGCTTTTGAAAAATGTATCGTTCATAACTGTAAGTGTTTCCGTTGTTTTTTAATATTTTTTTTTATTTTAGGCTGTTTTTTTTTTAGAAAACTGCCCCTCCCGCATAAACGGGGGGAGATAGACCCCCCTTCCGATAGTAAAAAATACTTGTATTGAACCCTTCTTCAAAAAACTGTTATAAAATCTCGGCACCACAATTATCGTACTCTCCCCTCACCCTGTTTTTGCTAATTTTTTTATTGAATTTTTGTTTTAGTGAGGAAACGGCAACTCGGACAAAAAAACTTAGTATGAGACAAACATAGATAATTAGTAGCTCTTTAACTTTTATAACAACAATTTTTTAATAAAAGTTTGAAAAAAAAGTTATGGTGAATATAAAAAATAAGTGAGCACAGCATTTTACGAAATTCATTATAACTCCTAAATGGTAGGTTTTAGAATAAAAACTTACTCAACATTTTTTGTGGGAAATAAAATTTGCTACAACTTTGTCTCATAACATTTTTCTCTAAGACCAAAACTAGCCGAACTACAAGCGATAGTCGCAAAACTGTTCAAAACAAAATGGCGGCCAAAGTCGTCCAGACATTTGTTCGGAAAATGGGGAGTTTAGTTCCTGTACTAGTGTACTTTCATATTTTTAGTCCGAATTGCAGTTGCGAATTATTTCTCAGACCTCCATACAACCAAATCTAAAATGACTGGACTATAAGCAACTTGAACTGCATTTTATTTCCTATGCTACGGAACCTTAAAAATTCTTGCTAACAAATGCATTCAAAAATTTTAACTCAGCTGCATGAGTTTTGTAGAAAATATGTCCAACTAAGTACTCAAAAATTTTACCTGACCCTAATTCAATGAACCATTGGAGAGAGGCTATTTCGCATACTACAGCCCTGTTCACTTATACATATAAAAATTCTATTTGAAATGGAAGCAGATATACTTCACGCACATCTCGATCACTGTGACGTTAGTGTATATTCTCTCACTTGGCTCACATTTTAATGGTTTGAGAATCCAAAACCAAATCAAGTACTCCGGGTATTTATCGACTAACCAACAAGCATAAATGCTAGCCAGATGAAGTAAATAAACTCTGGAAAGTCTGTCAATTCATATTATATATATGACGTCTGGATGTTTATCTAGAAATTTGAGTATTTCCTCATATTTCCTTCCTATTTATATTTTGTAAAACAGAAATTTAAAAACAAGCCTATTTTTGTATGGGTAAGAGTTTGAGGGATGAAACATTTCCTCCGAAAAATCGAGTAGGTATCTAGTAGATAATCTACCTGTTTTTACGCGTTAATGTGAATCCTTGGATACCCCCTGTTCTGTAACTTTATCACTGGCGGTAAACGTTTTTCGACGTCTCTTAAATCCATTTTCTTCCATTATTTTCTTCTTTTATTTTGATGAGATAAAAAGGATTTTAAAGATTTTACCGCCATTGGTAAAAGTTACAGAACATGAGCACTGGTTCGAGTGTAGCACTAAAATCGATACCGGTCTGAAACCATTTACTGTTTTTACTTTATGACTAACCTTTGAGATATTGAAATAAAAACATTTGTGAATATTCTCTGTGAACGGTTTCTAATTTTAGTTTTTAGATTCTGTTCTTCCTGAAGAGGATATCGTGGATTGATGAAATGCGAAAATGTAAGAAACTAAGAATGTGAATATTTTTGGTAATTTTTATTACAAGGGACTTGGAGGATTTAAGATTTATAAAAATAAAATGTCTGTTGTTCAACAGGCATTGACACATTAGTTGATAACAGAAAGAAAAATAGTTTTACTGCGACGGACGTAGCTTTTGGGATTAAAAGATAAGGCAAGGAATTGTATGCTTTGATTCCAATACATTAACATAACTGATAAGAATTTATGGAAATTGTATTTACAATTCGAGGTCACTTGGTGGTTTCATTACCAAAAAAAAATGTTGGTGGTTTAATTTTTTAAGATTAAATCCAATGAAACAAATTTTCGGTATATTACGTGTTTCAAAATTTTTGATGATATGTAGAATTACATAATATACATACAAAGCTTTAAAGAAGTGGTACAATGAGTGTGTTTCTTTATTTTTTTCCGAATATTCCAAAAACGTGGAACACGCTTATTATGTTCCTTTATTAATCGGAATGTTCCGGATAAACTATTTTGTTGTTTCTTTATCCATTCCGGAATATTTGGAATGCATTTTTTTTTTTGGAATATTCATACGCTGTTGTGTATAGGTTGTAGTGAGAAGCTGTCAGTTTTTCGAAAAAAAAAACAAAACTAAAATGAAAAAAGAATTAATTAATACGAAAGTTTTCATTCTAATTGTTTTTATTTCTTCATCTTATTCTTAAAAATAGAAATTTAAGAAATAGTAGGTAAAAGGTGATTTTATATGTGTTTGTGTTTTAACTAAAATATGTAGTTGAACATCTGATTCGCATTCTTTTTAGACTATTTCTGTTTCTTTATTTTTGCGTTCTGGATATTCTGGATAAACTATTTAGTCTCGCCGGTATATTCTATTGCTTATCCGGAAAAAATAAAGAAACACACTCAATATGTTTCTCAAAATATTTCGTTTTGGTGCATTGTATTTTAATATTTCAGTACAAACAGGTAGCCAGTTAAAATCAAATTTTAATTTCTCCATCATTATTTAAAAAAAAATAAGGCATATTATAGGTATGCGAATATTCGCATCCGCATCAGCAAATGAGGAACATCCACAATAATCACTGCGGATTTTCATGCGGATGCGGATTCAAAGAAGTTGCTACAAGAAAGAAGTTGGCGAAGCCGGCGAATGGCGCGTACCAAAGGGAGTCACACCGAGTAATGGTCTGAGACTGATTTTTTATGCAAAACACAGAAAAAATGCAAAAATCTTTATTTTTATAGCCCGTTTTCACTATAGCCCAAATTAGATAATTTCGCAAATTATCTCATTTTAAATTGTATAGGAAATTTTTAGAATTTGGAAATAGAACTGAACTAATTTGCGAAATTATCAAATTTGGGGTGAAAATAGGCTATAAATAGAGAAATTTCTTTCCGAACAAAAGAAAATGGCCAGTGCCAGTGAAGTCTTTAACGATAATTTCTAACCACTCCACAAGGCAGTTTTCCTAGGGAACAATTAACTCTGTGTAACCGGCTTGATGCAGAGAAGGTGGCGATATTACTTTTTATTATGTCTAATAAACCTCTTTTTAATTTCTCTCACTAAACACAATTAATAAAAATGTTATTTATAACTGTATCATTATTTTAATTCATTTATATTAATTTTGTATATAAGATGAACAATCAAACACGACCATCCGTCCTTTTTTTCGTTACCGTGTTCTTTTTACTATATGTATTTGCTAAAAAAGGACAGTAATTGTCATATTTTTTTAAAACTGTCCTTATAATGTCCAGCAATCTTAGACAAGGAGAATCACTAGTTTAAAATATGCAAAAAATTGTATTTCGTAGGCAATAGATCGATATTTTTATAGTAATTCAATAATTATGTTTGTTAAGAACGAGTCTTATTATGCTAGTTATCAGTCAGAAATTGAGGCAGTCACTCAAAAAAAAGGTTCCGATGCCGTAAACTACTTAGCAGACGTCAATGCTTTGGCAAAACTGAGTTTTTATCAGCCTTCTACAAAATTTTTAACCATTTTTCAGTGTATTTCCTTTTATAAAATATGTCCAATTTTTGGTCAATAGAAAAATGACCCAAATGGATTAGTTAGTTTTTCTGAAAAAAAAAAAACAGTCCAACGATTTTGATTTAAGAAAAATATGTATGTGTACTGTGGCGACTAAGGTCCTAATTTTGAAATAAGAAAATATTTTCTGTTTTCTTGATTTACCGCTTTCTCGTACTTATATTTTCTTCTTAGTTTTTGTCCATTGCATTTTGAGTTAGGGGAATGACTTTAGAAAAGAAAATAGAAAGGACCTTAAAATGTAACGGATTTTTATTTTTGTCAAAGGTTTCTGCAAATGAAATATTAATTTAAAAAATATCACAGAGCCAGTTTCAATTGTTTCTGAAATAGATAAATCCAACAAAAACTGTACACACTTGAGCTTTTATGTAATTGGGCTTCTATAAATAAAACAAGTGTGTAGGTTTCTGCTCGTGTATAAAATGCATAATCTAAGGAAAGTAGTATAGAGATAGCGTGTAATCATTTCTTGATGTTTTCATGCAAATTTAAAAAGAATTCAATTTAAATTAAAGTAAAAAATAAAATGATTTTTCCAATTCTGATATAAATACATATTTATTTATTATAAGATTTTATAAGCAGTTGACTATGACAAACAATATGAAAAATTATTTTACAATTGAAAAATGCTGTCCGTTTAAACCTAAATTTTAGAATAATTTCACAACTCATGTTACTAGCTCAAATGAATATTGTTTTTAATAACTTTTTTTATTTTAACTTTTATTTGACTAGCGTCAAAAATTTTACACGGGGTTAACTATTTAACGCAATTCACACACGGCCTTAATATCTGTTCACTGTTGACGCTCTTTGTATATTTAAAAAAATCATAAACAAAACTTACCTGGTATTATCATTCAGTGTCAACAGCATGCCTTAAACTTTATTATAATAAAAATTCACAGTTAAATCTTACTTTTTTCGTACACAATTTAAAAGAAAACGGGCGGTTTTTTAAAATCGCTTTTTGTGTAACACCTTGATTGGTTGTATTAATTGTATTGTCCTTCTTTGTTGTTTTGAATTAAGAAACTGCATTTCGTTATAAATAACTTGAAAGCAATTACCTTTATAACAAAAGCATTAAAGGGAATTTGTAGAGGACTCAATTACGTATTTTTTTTTTCATATACATTATATCTTAAGTTTTTTACAAATTATTTTACATATATATGGAATTTCTATAATTAAAGTTTTTTACTCAGGTATTATCTAGTTATGCATTTGTAAGGAAAAAATATACACAGCAATCACAAATGACACTACGATGATAGAGGATCAGAAAAACTGCCGACCCCAGAGATACCTAAATATATATAAATATTCTAAACATTTATTCATAATTAATTCAGTCTGTATATTTAGTTAAGAAGTATTTAAAATAATAAATAAATATTAAATTAAATTAATTTGGAATTATTTTTATAATAAAATCGAATAAAAAGCAAAGGATCCAATGTTTTGGCTGCAAGAAATTCATGCGCGTAGGAAGGGGGGGTCCTGGGTGGGCCAGGCCCAACCTAGAAAATCAATGGCCCACCCTAGAAAAACCGACAGTTCTACGGAACCTTTAGTCTGGTATTAGCTCCCACTAACATTTTTTTTTTTTAATATCGCTTGCTGAGAATTATAGGGCTATATGTATGTTTAATAATTTAATTAATTTTTAAATTAAAATTAATTTTTAAATTAAAATTAATTTTTAAATTAAATTTAATTTTTTACAAAATTAAGATTTTTGGACGTCAAAAATATCTTTTAAACGGTTATATAAATGAAAATGGTGTCCAAGGCCTTTTTTGTAGAGCGTTCAATTTCATACAAGAATATGTAAAGAAACCTGCTAAAAAGCCGATTTATAAAATCATGATTTTTTTTTAGTAGAAGGATAATCGGCCCTAGCGAGGTAATCCGTCGGAGCGGAAAATTAAATTTTAATACAAAGATTTTATGTTTGGTGAGTATATTCTAGAGATGTCTGGCAATCTATCGGAGTATAAAATCAAAAAAAAATTTGATTTTTTTGAACCAGCCTTGTGTTTATGTATATTTTTCTTAGACAGCGATATGTATAAATACCCCGTTTATATGAGCAGTCTAAAAGGTCGGATTCAATAATTAGCTTTTTCAATTTAGGCCGTGTGTGAATTGCATTAAATAATTAACAGCATGTAAAATTTTTGACACTGTTGAGGTTAATAAAAAAATTTTCAGCTGTTAAAAATTTATAGGGTTAAATTTGAGTTAAATTTTTTTTGCAGATGCTTTTGTTTTGTTTTTTTTTTTTTATTCAAAAGGAGTATCATGGCAGAAAAAAGGCAGACAAAATTCTAAACAATAATCCTTACAGCTGAAATTTTTTTTATTAACCTCAATAGTGTCAAAAATTTTACACGGTGTTAACTATTTAACGCAATTCACACACGGCCTTAGACCGTGTGTGAATCGGGTTAAATACTAAGCCGATAATATATTTTTGACACTTTTGAGGTGAAAGGATAATTTCATTAATTCTTTCGATTTGCAGAAAAAAAATATTTATGTACGTTAAAAATGTATCCAAATTCACACAGCTAAATTAAGCCAAAGATAATTTTTTATTCACCAGACATTCAAATGTCAAAAATGTATCCTCTGCTAAATATTTAACATACGGCCTTAGAGTCACATAGTCACCCGCATACAACAACTTTTATTTACAAATTTTTATTTTTATATGTACCTACACTTCTGGCTTAAGTTTCAAGAGCACCTTATGTCGAATTCCTTTCAATTTTTTGAATCGCCTCAAAAAATCGAATTTTTGGTGTTAAAAAGGAACATGAAAACAGACCGAATTCTTTTTGCGATTGTATGTGTGTCATTTGACAACAATTTTTACACGAACGTCAAGCTGAAACCAAAACAATTTCTGCAATATAAAACCAGAGATTCCTTTGATCAATAATTTTATTTATTTTCTTCGGTAATATAGATTTATTTTAATCAGAATCAAAGGGAAATTGCAGTTATTATTAAGATCTGAGTGAAGATGAAGTAGAAGGTTATTATTTTGGCCGTATGCTGTGGTTTTACAGAGAAAAAATTTTCTGACGACAATTACGAGAAGAAAAGTCACAGTAATTTGACTTTTTCACAAGAACTATGCCAGGAAAAAATATATTTTGATCGCACATTGTTTTTTTTTTATTTATTTCATATTTTTCCGCAATAAAAATACGATATTCAATTAAAATTTACTCTTTATTTGAAGTTGGTGTTCTCAAATAAACAAACAATACGAAGAAAACTTTCAGCTTGACGTTTGAGAAATGTCAAATGTTCCAAGTGTGTGTGCAAATCCGTGTAAATCTCTCAAAAAAGAGGGATTAAAAAAAATTCGAATTCTGCTTCGTTTGAGGCGAATTTTTTTTCTATGGAACATGATTTTCAGAAAAAATTCGCTTCGAGATCGCCGAAAATTCGATTTTTCAATTGAAAGGAATTCGACATTAAACAAAAAAATAAAGCAAATTAAATTGAAAACTTGGTAAGGTCAGTTTTTAAAGCCAATCGCTGTCATAAATTGCGACTGAATTCAACTTTTGTGTAGCTCAAAATAAAAGTGATGTAACTCCATCCAATTGCATTTCGATATATCAAGCTTTTAAAAAACGGAATACCATATTACAATACACAATATAAAAAGAAAAACCAGTAACTTTTTATATTGAAAGATATTAACAAAATACGATACCATTGAGCAAAAACACACACTTTTCAAAAAAAAATTAGTAACACCACTATTATTTTGAAAAACACATTTACCGATCGAATATATTATTAAAAATAAACTTTTGGCAAATTTTAAGTTATTAAAAACAGCAGAGAGTGGCGAATTATTTGCCAATTAAAGGCGCAAAGTAAATAAAATGCTAGACTGTGTCACGTAGTTGCTGTAAACTAACACTTATGTTAGTTTACAGATTTAAATTTCAAAGAAATTTTGTTGATGTTGGGAAGAGCCGACATTCAGGGCAAAGTTTTGTTAAATCATTTTTTTTGTTATTAGACTTTTTTGCGAAAAACTAAAAATGCAGTTTTACGCCTGCAAAGTTTAATCAAAATCGTTAGAGCCGTTTTCAAGTTATTTGGTATAACTTGAAGAATTTGTATGGGGGTACACATTATTTAATAGAAAAAGAACAAAAAAAAACAACTTTCAGAATTCTATAAAAGTCATCTGTACCAAATTTGAAGAAAATCAGTCCGCTGGTTTATGGCTGTGGAAATGTGTACAGATGGACGTACAGACGCACGGACAGAATTCCTAGATCCACTTTTTCTTAATCCTCCACCATCGTAATGTTGGTTTTGATTAACACCTCAAATTTTTTTTCGACACGAAACCAATACTTGCCTTATATAGACCTAGTAAAAAAAATTGCACACTCATGGTTATGGCTTCAGGTCCATGATAACATCTGGCCCACCCTAGATGAATTCTTTAGCTACGCCCATGAAGAAATTGCACGCTCGGTTTCAATACTCGTTACATTAAATATTTATGTGCCTGCTCTAAGTATTTTCCTCTTATCCCGTCTTAAAAAAACAGCATCCCTTTTTTGATAGCTTGATTAAAGTCGTTTCATTAGCCGCTTCTATATTTTGGTGGGGTTCTGAGGCTATTTACGTGTTCATTTCATTTTCATTTTCTAATTTTTCTTTCAAAGAAAGTTTCTCTTCGCAGCTTGATGAAACAGCAACAGGTTCAGTTTCATGCTGTCAACGATGACTATCGTTGACAGCACCCACACGTTTTAAAATTGGTGTAATTGGGCAGGTTCAGAAACGTTAGGGACTAAATATTTAGGTAATTTCTCGGTCTCTGATTGGTCAGCTGTCAAAAAAAATCCTTCCAATTTAGGTTATTTTATTGGAAAACTGACCGGAAAGTTAGGCAAGAAAATTTTCCCTAAAATTTAGGAAAGTTTTTTTTGTCAACATGACAGCAGATTGTTTTTAATTAAAGAATTAATTTAGCAAAATTAAATTTATTTGTGTGAAAAACAACTAAAAAGTGCATTATGGGTTATAATTAATTTTATTTATTCATTACAGTTAAGTGAAATTTGGTGTCTTACCCATGCGACCGATAAAATTCTTAAATAAATTTCGAAATTTGACAATAGCATCACATCCAAACTAATTTAGTCAATTTACTGAAATTTCCGTTCAGAAAATGACGTTGCCTAAATATCTAGTGCCTAATATTTCCTGAACGTGCCCATTTGCTTTATTAATGTCATTTTGTTGAGACTTCAAAATAAATTTCTCACTTCTGGGCTTGAGTTTTCGAAAATTACTTTTGAGTTCTGTATGTGAGCAAGAACACCAGGGGTCGAATTAAATTAAATAGAGACAGAAACAGTCAAAACGTTAACGTATGATCGTAATCGTGTGCCGTAATTCGACTCCAGATATTCTGCTCACCGCCGCAAGCTCAAGCGATTAATAAAAGCTGTCCTCAGTTTATTAAAGTTTTCGACTCTAACTGCTTAAAAAGAAATTTAAGAGCACCATCAGCTGTACACAAGTTAAAACCAGAACGGCAAAGAGATTCAACTGTTAATTTATTGGAGCAAGTACTTCAATTACATATCTCAGTTATTAAATCAAAATCTGTTTCTTCAAACCTTATAGGGTGATTGAGATCGATAAGCGATTTTTAAATGCTCTGTTTTAAAAGTGCAAAGCGTTCAATCATCGTAAGAAGGCTATTTCACAATCAACTAGTAAGGAAAGTTCTTTCCATTTCTACATATTTTTTTTGCAGAATTGTGTCATTTTTTGCATGCGAATATTTAGCCACCAATCCCGAAAATCTCGGGATTGGAGAGCTATAATCCCGGGATTTTCGGGATCAAAAAATGGGCCGGGATCCCGAATCCCGGGATTGCAATCTCTACTTGTAGGCAAACCAGTATGACCTCAGAAGTTTCCCATCTCCTTCTGTGAATCTCTGGCCGACCCGAAAATCAGTTTGTCTGTCAGTCTGCATGTTTTTAAAGGGAAGTACAGCCTAAACGGATGGATGGATTAATATCAAACTTGGTCTGTAATTTTGTTGGGCCAAAAATAACTGTAGGTACTTGTCATACACCAATTTCCGAAAATTTTAATTTAAAAAAAAAAATTACTCCAACTGTTTTGTCTGAAATTCATTGTCACAGAACTGTTTTTTAATGTGTTTTCTTGGTTGTCAACTTGTTGGCTTATCATATTTAAGTCGAATTCCAACTAAAAGAGAAGTCCTATTACGATATCATCATACCCAAAACAAAACAATATCAATTTAACATTTTTTAAATGAATCGGTGATTGTTAAAGCAACATATGTAAGTAACATTTTTATTTTTTTTTTTTAGGAGAGACAAAAAACTCTGTTTTGATGACGCGGCCGCATTGACAATTTTAGCTTTAAATTCGGTTTAGAGGCCTTGTTGGGAGTTGAAACTAACTAAAAGTTCTAAAAAAATATCTTTATCAAAGAAGATTTAACAAAAACTAAATATTTTTTATACGTTGTTTTAACACCCAACGTTTTGTTGGGTCTCAAAACCTTGGAAATAATGTTGTTTTGACACTCATTTTACATCCAAAGTATAAGCAAATTTAATGGAAATGAGTATAAGACCATCATAATTCAGCAATTTTTTTAATACATACATTAAAAAACAAGAACATTAAACAAATAGGCGAAAGTGGACGTTCCACGGCCAGCAATGAATTTGTTATTTTTTGAGGTAGTTAAGTCTTACTAATATTGTGCAAAAGTTTTATCCTTGTGACGTAGGTACTTCAAAATAGTATAAAATGCATTTTTGCATTTAACACTTTTTATTGATTGTCTCATTGAATTTTAATGTTTATTTGAAGTGAAAAATATGATGGTTTGTAATTTTCCCTGAGTTTAAAGACCTTGATTTTGAATATCAAACCAATAGAACCCAAACTGGAAGCCTTTAAGACAAGATTTACGATTTTTTTTTTAGTTTGCAATTTCAATTCTTTGCTGGTATTAATAGCTTGAAAACTCTAGAACAAAATGTCGAAGTTAATGGCTCAGGGAAAATAACAGAGCATCATATTTTATATTCAAAATTAAAATTAAATTCAATATGTCCTTCACACATTGCGAGATGCATTACCAATACTAATATTGCAATATCTTACATTCTTAATCCAAATGCAGAGAAAAATTCATAGTAAAACTTTTTCCTAAGATATAGTATTTTTCATTTGGTACCAATTTAATTTATTAACAAGAACATTTTGAAAGATGCAATTCCATTCGAATCACCGCGAACAACTGACTGACACTAAATCATCGAAAAACTGTAAGAAACAACAGTTTACCAGCGTTACCACTTACAGAAAAAAGTCGAAGTAGATTTGAAGAAAAAATGGAAGTAGATTGAGAAAAATCGAAGCAGATTTCAAAATATCATTTTCTTTATAAAAAATCTATATTAAAAAGAAAATTCTATTAAATTTATTTAAGTTAAATAATTTAATTAGTAAAAACAACTAACAAACCAAAACAACTAACAAACAAAAAATTTAAATCTTTCAAACTACATATCCTCGGTATAAATATATTTTTATACATTCTTTTATAACAAGTTTTAGTCAAATATTTGGTTTTCTGAAAAAAAAGATGTAGATTTGGCTTATAATTTGATACTTCGTTTTTCCAGCGTTGAATGTAAAAAAACAAATTAATATGAAGTACTTAAGGTGTTTTAACACTCAATTTCAAAATTGGCAGAAGAGATATGTTGTTTTAGCACTAAATGCATATTTTAACCTCGAAATTTTATATGATCCAAATATCAAATCATGTTGGTTTTGCTCTCAACGCTAGCTCTACCCATATCACATTTTTGAAATTTTTTTTTCTCTATTTTTAGCATATCAATTTTCCATCTGTTTTTCATTCCAAATTATTGAAAAGTATTAAATAAAAAACTATTAATGTGATATGTGAACTAATTTAAAGGCGCTTTGTGTTTTTTCAAAGTAAAATGTAGGAATTACTGAGAAAATTTAATCGGCAATAAGTTTTTACTTCACATAAATTGGGATGAAAATAATAAAACAATAATTAGGTATATCACGTATAAAAATAGAGAAAATAATATCACCATTGTATAAAGAATATTCACTTTTAGTAACATTTTGTTTCATTTTAAAGAAAAAAGAAAGAAAATACTTAAATTAATAAAAAAAAAGAAAGAAATGTCATTTTAATGAAAAGAAGAAAGAAAATACTTATTAATAAAAAAGAAAAACAAAGAAATATCATTATAATAAACTGAAACGTGACTTGAGAGGAAATAGATGGGAACAAATGGTTATGGTTTATTTTTATTTTTTGCCCTGGACCACACTAATATTCCTAAATAGAGTGAAGGAAAACGCCATACATATATTTAAACTGTCATTGCACACATTTCCCAACTGCATTTTCACCTCTCATATATTGAAAACAATGGACCTGCAATAAAAAAAAGGACCGTAAAGTCTGGCCTGTAACCTTTTTTTTAACTACCTGTCTCTTTTCTTTCCTTTTTTATGTTCTTTGTAGATTTTTTTTTCTATTGTATCCTTTTTCTATCAAAAAATAAAAGGAACCGGTAACGTTTGGAAAAATTGATAGGTACGACAAATAAATAAATTATACAAACACAGCAGGTATTAAAATGGACTTGTAATAATTCACTATCACTATACATAGGTATAGTCCCGTATGTCGTTAGCGATATTGTTCACTTCATATTATTTTGAGAAGTAAACTGGAACTCCAAGTTCTTATAATGTATCTAAAGTGAAATACATATTTTATATTTCACAATTTGTTGACCTTCATCCCCTCTCTCTTGTACTAAAAAAAAACACCCTTCCACCCAATTTTTTTGTTAATCAATGATTATTGGATCTAATCCTACTAGCAAACTTTTTGCTTATGTCGTTTTCAATTGGTAATCCAGAAGAACTCTCCGATCCCGAGGCCATAAAAACACCCAAACACAGTTATTTCCAGTTTGACGTTTCATGTCTATGTATACAGGGTGTCCCAAAAGTTAACGTCGAAACGAAAACAGTAGATAGGGTAGGTGGTGACAGTCATCAGAAAAATAATAAAAAAAATCGCAACCATAAATTTTGTGAGTTATGGGGATTTGAAAAAAAGTCGAAAAAATGGTCACCCTATGAGGGTTTTTCATGTGCCGTGACTACAAATCTCAATTTTTCTCATTTTTTTCTTTTGTTACGGAACCTTGAATAAGCCTCCTACCAAATACATTCAAAAATTTTAACTCAGCTGCATCAGTTTTAAAGCAAATACTAAAAAAATACTACTAAAATTTTTTACATGACTCTAATTCAATGAACAGTAGTGTGAAAAAATGCACTACGATGTTTCGGCAAGTTACCTTAAAAGTTGGTGTGTTCAATTCTCTTCAAAATAGTATAACATTGTTATGAATATTCCATAAATAACCGAGATAAAATTTATTTTCTTAAGAAATCCGACTTTTTTATTAGGTAATTTTTTGGGTGTTTTTTGAATGCATTTGGTAGCAGGCTTATTCAAGGTTCCGTAACAAAAGAAAACAATGAGAAAAATTTAAATTTGTAGTCACGGCACATGAAAAACCCTCCATGACCATTTTTTCGACTTTTTTTCAAATACCCATAACTCACAAAATTTATGGCTGCGATTTTTTAAAATTATTTTTCTGATAACTGTCACCACCTACCCTATCTACCGTTTTCGTTTCGACGTTAACTTTTGGGACACCCTGTATGTGTGTTTTTTTCACAATCTTCCTCATCACTTGACGATTATGAAGATGATTAAGAGGGAAATAGCAAAATGTTTATCATTGTAGGAATAATCATAATCAATTTATTACCTAATAATAATACGGTGTTACAAAAATGAGGTATTTAAAAAGTCCCTAACAGCTCCAAAATCTGGAGTTAGGGGCAAAAAACGGTTTATTTGACCTTCACCCATTGAACAAAATCTAGCTTCCTCAAATTTTCACTCATTTTCGATTTTTTTACAGTTTCAAATGTACAATTTTGCCTTTCGGAAATGGTATCATTTATTACTATAAGTGTTGCCGTTGTTTTTTAATAATTTTTTTTATTTTGAAAATTTTTTTTAGAAAACTGCCCCACCCACCTAAACGGGGGGGGGGGCGATAGACCCCCCCTCTCAAAGAAAAAAATGTTTGTATTGAACTCCTCTACAAAAACCCGTTATCAAATCCTGGCGCCCAAGTTATCCTACTACGTGCCAAAACAACATTTTTGTTCTATACCTAAAAGTTCGAATTTCTGTATCTGGGTTGAAATCGTAAAATTTTTTTTTCTAAGCCAATTTTAAACTGATTTTCATAAAAAATACCTCTTTTGATTTGTAAATAAATATTATTTTAGAATATATTTTTAAAACAACATGTTGTTGTGAAAATATATACTTTAATTTGATGTCGAAGTTGGGTAAATGACGAAAAAAATGGAATTTTTGAACTTTGACAGCTTATAAATTCTAGGTGGTTTAACCGAGTTACATGTTTTATACATTGTTGAAAAGGTATATTTATCTCCTATCAGAAACTGAAAAATGGGTAGAAATTTGACGAAGCTAGATTTTTTTCAATGGGTGAAGGTCAAATAAACCGTTTTTTGCCCCTAACTCCAGATTTTGGGGGTGTTAGGGACTTTTAAAATAGGTCTCCGCCCGCGTATATTTTGAGTGTTACACCGTGTAGTATTCATTTTGTGGAATTTTTCAATAGTTTATTAAAATTAATTTTATATTTTGCAAAACAATCGCATCAAAAAACAAACAAAAAATGAAGTATGACAAATTTGACGTTTAAAGGTTTTAATGTGTGAGTGCTTTTGATTCTGGATTCTGATTTCAAAATCAGAAGTAAAATTCTCATCTTTCCAGAAGAAGAACTGTCATCCGACGTCAATAAAACACTTTCCGAAGCATCCGGAAGCATTCCGGACGACCAATCGAAAACGACATTAGTTACATGAGTGCAACAATTTTATTTTGTTTTGCATAAGGTATACATAAGGCATATTTTACCTAAACTATTAAGGTTTTAATAAAATCAAATGTATTCCACATTTTTTTGGACTCAACCAAATTATGTAGGTAAGGAATACACCTTTGTTTAGAACGGGCGGCCACTGCAGAAACGCTCAACTCATCGAGCTAAAGAAAATTTCAAATTGGAAGTGGAAATAAGGGCTATTAGTAGTTACGAAAACAACAGGTCTTCCCGTCCGCATCTTGGCACGATGGCGTGGTAAAGTGCATTGTACATCTCATAGAGTTAAAAGAGAAGAGAGTTAATAATAAATCTTTTATTAAAATTAATTTTGAATTTAGCACAATTTGTAAGTATTCTCAAGTAAATAATAAAAAATCAATTTTTTTACTTTGCATACTCCTCTTGAGCGTGAAATACTCCCCGCGAAATGTGTTCAGTATTCAACTCGGTCTGTTCAGTTATTTTATTCTGAGCCCGTCGAACTAAGTACGCCGATGAAGACTTCAATTTTACCTATGAGATCAAAGTGGGCACGAATCTGCAAAATTGTAGTTCTGAGAAAAAACGGCTTCAAAGTTTTATAAGCTCATGCAATCTTTTGAAAACTCGTGAAACGAAATTTGATAGTTTAGGCTTCTATGCAGTGTATAGAGGGACCAATAACAAGTAAAATGAAAATGACCAAAAATGCAAATTCGTGGTTTTGGCGTTGAGCCAAGGATATAACTTGTTTAAACGTCTATGTTTTTGGAGACTTCTCATTTTTATATTTATTTTGTTAAAGCCTAGTAGGTAAGCCGTTAAATAGAAAAGAAATTTTCCATACAAAAATAGCATAACGAAATCATGAACGAAAAATTTCGTTTTGCTTTTCTTTTTTCAGTCCGATGCTCTAGGTCTAGGGAAAACTTGAGAGTTTTCACTCATTTGTCACTTAATTTTAATTGTCCTATGAATTTTTCTTGATATTAAGAGCAGTGTTGACGTTTTTTCACTTTTAATTCATTTTTGTATTTCTTGTGTTAAAAATTATTTTCTGTTGTTTTTTCTTGATTTTAAATAAATTTGTATTTTTTTATTTTGACTTTGATAGAATACACGATGATATTTTTTCTTAAGCATTTTCGTTGTTGATTTTGGAGACTTGAACATTTTTCGTTTCGCTTCAGCTGCGTACTAGGCTTTAAAGTCTAATTTTTAACACAGGAAATAAATGAATTTAAAGTTACAAAACCGTAAAAGCTGCTCTTGGAATTCAGAAAAATGCACAGGACAATTAAAAAAAAGGTGACTAATGAGTAAAGGCCCAACTGTAATAAGCTTATGTCAAAATCTAACGAACTGCTTCGTCCTTGTTTTTTCGAAAATGACTTTTTGATGTGGAAATATACTTTGAGTTAAGCGCCACGTTTTGCTACCATTTTGGTTTTTCTATCATGTATGCCAATAAAGCTAGAGAGAAAATAAAACTGTGCAACACATACATTTCCTCATTAGAATAATAGCTGTGTTTTATTTTCGTCGTGATCCGGATCAGATCATTTATTTATTTGCGAAACAATAACAAAACAAAATCCTGTTTTTGCTGTAAAGCTAATAAAAACAATGATCTGATCCGGATCACGAGGAAAATAAAACACAGCTAATGTTGTTTTTTGCTTTTCCTGATCAATTTTCGAAATGACGCTTAATCAAGGGGCAACTTTGGCATTACACCCTTATTTACAGGAAACAACTCAGGCCATTTTTGACCCCCCCCTCTAACTTCCACACCAAAGATGCTAGAATTTTCAAATCCGTATCAATAAAATTTTGATTGTTTACTTGGCAATTGTTGAAATAACTTTAAAAATCGGCAATTAAAAGAAAAATTGTCAAGAGAACAATCAAAATTTTATTGATACGAATTTGAACCCAAACTTTAGAACTTGGTACACTTTTATATCTCAATACTTTTTGTGCCAGCATAATTTCAACATAGGAGAACTTGGCTCTTTTTTAACAGTAATGTTTTTGTTGTGACACAATCTTACGGGAAGGTATCGAGTTTATTCTGAGAAATTTAATAATGCCGTGCGGTTCAGAGCATACGGCATATGCTTTACGAAAGTTAATGAATCGCGCATATGCGCATTATGGCTATCCCATAAGAACTGTGTATGTTTGACTACTCACTCATGCCATTTTGACATAAGCCTATGCGAGCTCATGCCTATTATAGTTAAGCCTTAAAAACTCTCCAATTTTTCCCCTAGAGCTGCGTACTGAAAAACGAAATTTTTCCTTCAAGATTTCGTTATGTTTTTTTTGTATGAAAATTTCGTTTCGCTTCAGCTGCGTACTAGGCTTAAAGCGAAAAGAAATTTTCCATAAAAAAATAGCACAACGAAATCTTGAACGAAATTAAACTTGGTTGTTTTAACCCTTAACTGATGTGGTGAAATTTATTGACGTATCTAAAGTCATGGGTCCAGTGGACCCAAGTGTTTTTAAATGATAAAACAAAATACAAAATTGAATTTTTTCACAAATTTCTTTTTAACACAAAGTGTTTTGTGTTTTGGCTTAGAAGAAGTAGCATACATTATTGTTCTATAAAAAGTATGTACTTACATGTAATATGAGAATAACACATAAGTTTTGCTATTTATTATTTTGGAACTTTTTGCTATTCATATTTCTTAGTTGTGATGTTTTTGACACGATAGTACTGAAAAAAACATTTTTTAATATTGATTTTCATAGCTTGGGTTCGAAAGGATTAAAACTGTTAAATATAACATTTTCCAAACCAGTTAAAAAAATTTAAAAAAATGGGATGGTCGGATTCACAAATCTGATTCTGAATCTCGTTAATAGAAAACGACATTAATACATTTTTCGTTTCGCTTCAGGTGATGCGTACTAGGCTTTTGTTCAGTGTTAATATTTGGGAAATCCTACTGCGGTAGATAGCTTTGCCAAAAAAAATACGCTTAATATTTAGGTGCATTCATTATTGAATCAGTTTCACATATCGCACTAAATAGACTGTTGTAACTCAAAAATTTTGTTTGCTTGAGGTGACATCATATATTTCACACCGTAGGTAACATTATATTTATTTATCTTATATTTTAAATAATTGCTGAATAGTTAATTGCATTATTTTTGTAAAGGAACCTGATAAAAAAAAATATTTTTGTTTATAACTTGGAACAGTTTGTAAATAAACAATTATTCACTGATTCTGGGAGATTTGTTTTGTAAGTTACTACAATCTTTTAATAGTAGTGCGAAATATGTTATTTAATATTAGGTATATTACTAAAAGGAAATGTTACTGAGCCGTGAGTGGGTTTAGCTCGACTAGCAACGACAGTGTAGCGTTGTGCAAATTAAAAAAAAAAAAACACAATTTGGACTTTCAACAACAACAACCTCTACGCAACGTTCTAGGTTCAGGTAAATATTAAATAATGGCAAACCAACGGAACACAATCCTGTTAACATTGAAACAAAGGACGTGACTTATAATTACCTTAAGCTTAAATAAATTTATTATGTAAAATAACGACATGCAGAAATGGTGCTTTAAACATATAAAAGCCAATACTTACTTTCATTTCAGGATCGTCAACACAGAGATCAATCACTTCCATTTTTAAAATGTAGGTATTATTTTGAAATTATGTAGGCAAAAATATTTTGTCGTTTTCCAATTCTGAAAGCCTCCTTCGGGCTCAGTATTGGATGCCTGCTTTCGAGAACAATCACTGTAAATAAAATAGTTTTCTTTAAAAAAAAGCAACAAATAAAATGCAAGGATAAAAACTGTTATTTATGCAACAACTTTACTTAAAATATTATTGAATTTTTTTTATATTTGGCGACACCACACAAACGGCAAGTGAAGTGATGAATAGAAACAAGCATACATCCGTAACACTCGAGGTATCAACCACAAATAGTCAAGTCAAATTATCACCAAACAAAATCCCAAACAAAATACTGTACACCTACAAAAGGCTACTACAAACAAGCAACAACCCAGCAAACGTAGAACTACAGAAAAAACCGGCGAAATATGTACGTAAAAGAAGTACTTCTTTTCCACTGAAAAAAGATAGGAGCTCGGGAAAAAACTCAGTTATATACTTTCTGTATATAAGAATACGTGAAGCATCTATCTCTTTCTTGCATGCAAGATGAAATGAATTTCCCCTCCATTAAAAGTACAGACAAGTGTACTTCAAAACTACATCAGCGAAGCACATCTGGAAGTGCTTCTGATGTACATTTTCCAGTACTTTTTTAGCTACAGAAAAACTACTGAAACTCCATATGGCTCCTTGAATCTAGAAGTACGTAATTAAGTGGTGAAATTTGTACGTAAGAGAAGTAGTTTGTTCCTAGTAAATCTAAACCTTTTGAAACTACACATGAAATTACAAATAAACTCTGAAGTTAAAACTTTGGTTAGAGATTTAGATTTATTCAGTCGAATTATATATCAAAACATGAACGTCTTGTGTGACACTTTACTTCAGACTTCTATGAGGAATGTTGGCGTTGAATTTCTCTTAAATCTTACATCTACGTCAGGAATTTTGGAAATTCTTTTTCACTAAACGAAGGAGAGTCGCTTCATGCACACAACTGTTGAGGGGAACAAAATGCTTTCCTAGCAATGTATTTGTAATACGAAATACGAACTTGCACATCTTGATTGCCACTCGAACGGACTGCATCCAATACTGTGGCGAGCAAGGAGTGTCTGACGTCATTTTTATACTCGACATAGAATTGTTGAATGTTGGTTTTGTCTAGGATTAGAGCGAACACATCAACAAGTGGTCGGAGGGTGCAGATGCAGACCTGAGAAAAAAAAAAATAGTACCATCAGCTTCACAAAGAGCAGAAGGGAATCTCTTTAACTTACACTACAAGTCTGTGAAATGTGGATCACACTCAAGTATTGTAGTCTCTAATAAACATTAGATTCGTTTCACTCGTTCTGGATGGCGTGGAGGAAAATTTCGAACTGTAAACTCAGTCATTGATGTCTGGAATTGATCTCCACTAGAAGACAGAAAAATCAACAATTATATAATTTATTAATTTTAAAATAAGCATACCTATATTTTCCAAATCCATTGGTGGTGGTTTTGTATAACTTTTTTTAATTTTAATTTTTCTAAATGCACAAGGCTGAGGTTGTGCATTTTGATGATGGAAAGAAATGGTGGTTGTATTTTTGTGGCGTGCCGAAGAATTTGTGCTACTACACATTGTGTATTGAAAATAATTTTCACAAATAACACTGATTAAGACGATATTTATTTTTTCAAATTAAATTGTTTTATTTTGGAGCACAGAAATTTTTTTTTTTTGCTTAGCTAATGTTGCTGTGGCTATCAAGGTTTCACTAGAAATGCAGGAAAATGGCGAGCCGCCATTACAAAAGAGAGAAAACCTTGAGCATTGCATACATCGCACTCTTTTCCTCCCATTTACCAAAGAGTTTATTTTTTTCAGGAGAAACAAAACTACAATATTTTGAGGGGAGAGGTTTTGGTAAATAAGGAAACACATACATCTACAAAGTAAAGACTTTGTTGGTGGTTGTAATTTCCCCTAAACTACTGAGGTTTGGTTTGCAGGGAACACGATCAAGTAAGTATGAAGCAGCGTTGCCAACTGAGGCATAATTATGCCTTTTAGGCATAATTTCGTTAGCTAAGGTATTGAGGCTTATTTTTTGCCAAAAAGGTATAGTTTTTTTCATTCCACTCTTGATTTATATTTTAAAAGATTCTTATAATTTTTTAAATATTTTGATAAAAAAGACTAAAAATTAATAGTATGTTATTATATCTTTTAAATAAAGGTTGTTTTAAATTTTATTTACAGAATTGGTTTTTACCATTTAACTCTTGTTAATGTTTTTCTCGAAGAATTTTGTCCACATTAATCAATTTTACTAAACGAGAATCTACAAAAGCAATTTTGTTGCTATAAAAAGGCCTAAAAAGCTTGCAAATAGGCGATTATTTCTTAATGGTGAACAAAATTGGTCGCTAATTTCTTCCAATTATGTAAAGCAATGTCTTAGTTTCCTTGAAAAATTCCTTTCGAAGAAAATAAGTTGCCGTTTCATGACAAATAAGTTTTTTTTTAACATAAATTAAGAAATCTAAATTGAGGCATAATTTATTTGAAAAGGCATAATTTTTTTTCAAGTTAGGCATAATTTTGACTGAATGGGTTGGCAACGCTGGTATGAAGGGAACATGCATTCATGTTCGTGAACGTTATCTTGGAACACGTTGTTGTTTTGTTCTGTTCTGATTCTGATGCAAGTTCATTCGAATTTCTTACATTTAATAACACAAAAATATGAATCCTTTCATTTCATTCAATACGTTAAAAACACAGTTCATACACAACGCTAAATACTATCTTCTATTATTCTTAAATTAAATATTTTTCAAAATAAAAATAAATGATATATTCTTTAAAAAAGTGTAATATTTTATGGCATTCATGATTTTATAATATGTTGTGTATTTTAAGAGAAAATGGACATACGCCCTTTTTGTTTAGTAAAACACATAAGATGCGCAATGCTGTGCTAAGTATAAAGGGCGCATATCCACTTTTGTAGTATTTAGTAAGTTGAATTTTATTGTTTCTGGTTCTCGCACCTTTAAATTAAATATTTAAAAAAAAAATTTTAAAGAATATGGAGAAATCTACGCCCTTTTTTAATAAGTAAAACACATTAAGAGTGCAAATGTGCTAAATGAAAAGATTCGGAAAAATTGCCATAATTTTGTATTTAATAATTAATAAATAAAAGATGTTTCCTAACATTTCATAAGCATTAATTCATAATTAAAAAAAAAAACAAACAAACAAGCATCAAAAATAATAATTCAACATGAAACATACTTAGTAAATTACTCAAATTTTCCAGATATAAAGCCGTTTTTCTGGTAAAATCTGGCTTATTTTTTGGATAAGATCTACGTTTCTGGTTAACGACATACCTCGGGGGATTTGTTTCGCGACAGGCATTTTGATCCCGTATTTTATGACATTTGCTTTCAGAAACACATGTTACTTGGGTTTTAGCTCCTAGGGCATAATTTCTGTTTATGGGATGCTTCAAATTATGGCCGATTTTTTCTGCTGTACTTTCCAGTCGAAAAATTTGTCATTAATCTGTTAAATCTTTTTTTTAAGCCAAGAAAAGCGTACTTCACTCAGTTGCATTTCAGAATATTTATCGAGAAGTAAATATGTATTTCAGATGGTTTAAGGAACTTGTCACTTTAGTTTCAATACTTGGCGGAAACTCATTTGCCTGACACATCTGCGAACAACATAGTGACAAAATTGTTATTTGTACCTATGAAAGTTTTTTCTATCAAACAAAAAGATTTTATAGTAAATCCAAACAAAGTATTAAAAATAACTTCTGAAATAACGAAAACAACTTTTGAAATGTTTTTTTTTTTAATAATAGGTATTTGTGTGTAGAAATTTTCAAAAATTTTTCAAAAACGAATAAGTCGACATATTTAAACAAAATTTTTGATCCTTTTCGAAAAATTTAATTTTTCAAAAAAAAAAAAAAAAACGAAATTATATTTTTGAAATTTTTTTTTAATTTTTAAATCAAAGAAACTGATTTTAAGTAAAAAGGCATATGAACCTACAAAATTGTGAGATACTAAGTAAAAAAGGGCACATACGCAGAGAAAGAGGCTTATGTGCTAGTGTTCGTTAAACATCGATAGTCTATCGATAGTATCGATAGTAAAAAACTATCGCGTACATCGATAGTTCTTAAAAACTAACGACAAAACTATCGATAGTTTTAAGTTTAACAGTTTACCCCAAGCTTTTCGTTCTAAACGCACCAGCTTTTTAATTTTGAACTCCTAAAACACTGAAAAACTTTTGAAAATTTAGTGAAATCTTCATTTCTCATCATTTCAATTATTTATGAATGATTTTTTGTTTGGGAAACCACAGAATTATAATACTAATTGTTAACATTGTCACTGTTGCATTTTGTTTACTTTCGGTTTTGGTTGCTGCGCGATTTGTTTCAATAAATTTTATTTTATTGTATTGTGTTTTTAGCTGTATTATTTCATAAATACATTCAAGGCAATAGTTTGGTTCGTTATGACAACACCAAATAAAAAAATCATCTGCTTGCTTAGTATTTTTGTCAAGCCGGTCGGTCGGTGGAAACACGACTAAACTTTATGTTGAGCCCTTTTTTAGTATTTATACATGCACTTACTAGAATGTAGGACCTTTATTCTCTTTGTTAAATAAATATGTATATGTAGGAATCGACAAGGTTACAATATCTTATTTGCTGATGTACCTAAAAGAGTATGCAGTACTGCTAGATGTATGTATGTATTGTACATATATCTATTTATACAAAAATGTTCTCTTGTGCTCGATAAACTCGTGCACATATGCGTTAACCCTTTCGGACCCAGCGTTACTCTCATTTAACATTTTTTTAAAAATTCGTAAAAAATATTAAATTAAACAATTTTTTAGGTTTCGATGGCTTAATTAAAAGATAATAATTTCTAGTTACTAGATTATTACAAAAAGTTAGTCAAATATCATACCTTTAATTTTGTTGTTTCGAAAAAGGGATTGAAATTCAAATTTTTTTTTTTTTTTTTGCAAAAAAAAATTTTTTTATATATGGTCATAATTTTGAAAAAAAGATATAAAAAATGTTAATGCAGAAAGTGTTTTGTTTTTTTTTTGCTTAGAAAAAGTAGCATACATTAAAGTTTCATAAAAAGTTATTTTCTCAGTTCTCCGACTTTTTTTGGTGGTCATAGGCAGTGCATGTTACTTACATGTAGCATGAGAATAACACATTAGTTTTGCTATTTAATATTTTGGAAAATAACTTTTTGCTATTCATATTTCTTAGTTGTGATGTTTTTGACCCGATAATACCGAAAAAACATTTTTTAATAATGATTTTCATAGCTTGGGTTCGAAAGGGTTAAATATTTTCATTTTACATAATTGTCTAATATTTTTGGCAAGCTTGCCACAGGCCGTATCGAACCGAATATTTTTTTTTCGAACCTCAAGTCAATACATCTGGTTTTTTGTTTTTCAAAATGTTTTGCGAGTTAACAATTGAAATAATACATTTTTTTCTACGCGAAATTAATTTTTTAAGAGGGTCTATCAAAGTCAAAAACATGTGCTATTTGGGACTAGCGAGACATTCCCTATCTCAAAAAAAAATCTCAATCGGATTAAATCTCCAGACAATTTTTGACCCCAAGGAAAAAATCTCCATGGGGAAAAGCACCCAATGGACAAAATCTCCAATAAATAATTTTTTCTCACTTTTTCAAATCCTCAAAAATCTCCAATTAGCAAAAACAAAACCGGTATAAAATTATAAAAAAAACACTTTAAAATCATAAAGGTTCCTCTTTTAAAACGCAACAGAAAAAAAATTAATGTAAACAACCGTGATTTGAACCTTCTTTGTTTGACCTACCATTCGTGTGCCTTTGCCTTCACCATGATCATGATGCTAATATACTGAGGATTGAGGGTACAAAGTACAATTGAGCAAAGCATAATCTTTAAGGTAAGATATCACAGCTTACAAGAAGCGTTTGGATAAAGAAGGGGGTAAGTGAAATTTGCAACATTTCGAGATATAAGGACTTAAAGTTTTTTGTTGAGAACTTTTTTCGTATTCCAATCTAAATAAAATTTAATAAACTAATAAAACAAGAATAATAATAGCTTTTTAACAATGTTACTTTTATTTTAATACAGTAGCTTGGTATATTTAAAATAAAATGCACGACTGGGGTCGCACGTACTTCCTCTTATGATAAAAGTACCTTTTATGTCAAAGCTTTTTAGGAAAAATATTTTGAATTAGTTATAATTTGATTTTTTAAGGAATTTCATAAGAAATGCAAAAATATGTAATTTTTTTTATAATTTCTTACGCCATATTTCCGTTACCCGTAATTTTTGAGAAAAACAAAAAACCGCAATTATATTAAAATCACTTACAGTATTATGTATGTCAAATTTAATCTCAATCTTTAGAGCCGTTTTTGAGAAAATTGTAATTACTTATTAATGATTTACGGGAAGAGCCGACATCAGCCATTTAAAAAAAATGTTAATGCATATTTTCACTATCCGTATTTTTTGAGAAAAAACTAAAAACGCAATTATGTTAGATTTACGTACAGTATTACGTGGGTCAAATCAAATCAAAATCGTTAGAGCCGTTTTCGAGAAAATTGCAATACCTCGAACACTTTGTATGGGGGAGGTATGTGTTCTAAGCGAGATATTAAAAAACAAAAAAAAAACAACCTTGGAAATTAAGAAAAAATCATCTGTACCAAATTTCAAGAAAATCCTTCCACCCGTTTGGCTGCAGCTTCATGTACAGCTTTTTGTGACGACGACGCACCGACGCACGCACAGACCTTTTTCGGAATTCTCCATCAACGTAATGTTAGTTTTGATTAAAACCTCGAATTTTTTTTTGACATGAAACCAATACTTGCCCTATTGAACAAGTAAAAAACGATATTTTTCAGAAATAGAGCAGTTAACTCTTTCTTGAACAAAAAGCTTATTAGTATTTTGAATTTTTAAGAATATAAAGGAGTTAAGTCAGCTATTACATGAAGCCTGAAGAGGCGCGACTCTCCTTAAACATAATGAGTGCAAAAGAAAAAAAGATGAAAGAAAAAATTATCCGACCGGGTCGTGGCCGTGAGTCGCAGGGCTGCTAGAAATCATGATTTAGCATGATTTTCTAAACTAAAATCATGTTTTAATGTTTTCGTGCCCAAAATCATGTTTTTTTTTAATCCAAGAGAAAAATCTTTATAATCCAACAATTTATAAACCAACAATCTTTTTCACTAGGTGAACTGTTTTTTTAACGGACATTTAAGTTTTCACGGCATCCTCATTTTTCAAAAAAAAAACCGAAAATCGAAAAATTGTCACTTACCCCCTTCATCATCCAAACGCTTCATAAATATGAATATGATTTGATTGAAACTGATGAAAACTTGCGCATCTGAAATTTTGGAATTTCTTTTTGGGATTGGGATTTGAGATTTTCTTTTTGGGATTTTTGAGAAGAAGTCGTTAAAAATATTTTGGTGAAAAGTTTTTTTTTGAGAAACAAGGAGAACTAGCGATAAGTTCGATTAAATCAATGGTATAAAAGGCACCCTTACGAAATTTACCGAAAATGTTGTCTTTCCCATGGGAACTACGAATAAAATAAGTTTATACATTTTTTTCATGTCTTAAGGGTGTTTATTTAAACTCTTAAGTGTAGAGAAATTGTGGGTATATTAGAAAAAGTAAGTAATAATTGAAATTCAGCAATAATATTACTTTTGAGATTATAAACAAGAATCTAAAGTGTCTATAAGAATAGTGAATAAGTGAAAACAAAAATGATGGGCCACCCTAAAGAAATTTGGTAGATAAAAAAGATGAGTTTGGGATAGAAAGCAAGAATAAAGAGCTTTCATAAAAAAAATTTAGGTGAAAGGGTGTTTTTTTTCGAAGAGACAGTAAAATCTGTAATTGGTCCCAAAAACCAAATTTGTGTTCTACGGAAAATCTAGCTGGGTTTTATTAACAAAGTAATTTTCTCTAAAAAGCATCTTCATTTCTTGTCTAGCTTTAAGTTTAAGAAAATTTAGAAGTATGCATTGTTTTAGTTTAGGTTTTAGTTTGTTGTTGACTCGTGAACAAATATGTATGGTATGGATATACATTTTCTGATAATCTATTTTTAATTTTAACTTCTAGAACCTTTAATAATCGATTTTCAATCTGTGGTTGTTTGAATGAAATTGCAATATTGAGTAATTTTGAATGACACTTTCTTGATGTTGCAGGAAGTTTTTGTTCAATTCATTTAAAATTTTTTTTGTATAGTTCTGTAAAAATCAGGAATAGCCAGAACTATAATTGTCGGATCGTCGGATGAAAACGGAGGGGAACAGCGCTCGCAACCGCACTCGACGGATGAAAACTTGTCGAAAATACAAAGAAAACAACAACAATTGACAGTAGCTTCCGACTCCATTCGCCAATTATGGTTCTGGCTTAAGTCCAAACTCCCTACACTTGGGAAAAATGTTTGGATTTTGGAATTTTGAAAGTTTAAAACGTCTTTTTCAAGAACCTGAATTTTGAAGCATTTAAAATTTATAAACGCATTAGGAAGAACTCTTAAAATTTCAAGACAAAATAGTTTGTAAGTTTAATAGATAGAAAAAAGGTCACGAAGAAAGATATATTTATGAATATTAGTTTTTCTTACCTGATTTCTGTCTAGGAAACGTTCTTTATTTCAATTAATTAAAAAAAGCAGAATGAAGAAATTGATTAATTTTCATATTGAGAACACTTGTTTTTGATTGCAAGCAAAATGTATGTTTTGTATTTTTACTTCTCGCCACGATACTTAATATTCTAAGCTCCGAACAACACTCAAACTAGGAATCCAATATCTTACTATCAGTACCTCAAATCGAAATATTTGAACATTCAAACCATATACATAATTATGTATTATGTACATTATTTTATAATATTCCAGTCCATACACTATAAAAAAAAAACAATAAAAACAAGAAACAAAGAACTCTTATATCACACTTGACTAATCGAACCAAATGTCCTTTGTAGCTATTTTAAAATGAGGGCATTTATTGATGATACATAATATCGTTGCTCCAAAATTCAAAGTAAACAAAATTTGATTTTTATTACTTCTCTAATTTCGTGTCAAGTCGGCATTTATTTGGTCTGTTGCGAGTTGGGCGCATACTTTGAACAAAAAATTAAAAGACTCATACGGCATAACGGCATACGAGTGCACTATTATGCATACACACTAGGGTGTGTCAAAATGCTAAAATATGGAATTTTCAAATGTATAATAGCTTTTTAAAGTTGCATTACTTATCAAAAATAAATCCCGCGTTTACAATTTTCATTTTAATTAATATCTTTGGGTTTCTCAAAATATAGAAAGAAATCGAAGAAATTTGAATTTTTAGAGATTTTGGAAAAATATGTTTTTTTTTAATTGCGCCGTTTGAATACAAAAACAAATATATTAAATATATATCTTTATAAGAAAGAACTTTTAAGCTTATATTTGTTGGAATTGAACACTTAGTAAAAAAGCTGCGAAATAATATACAAAAGTGACACACAAAAGTGACACACCCTAATACACACGTACATTGTGGAGCGAAATTTATTTAATACCCATCTCCATCTTGATACAAAATATGGACATACCACTCAACAAAACCTACAGTCCGTGACACTGAAATGAGGCCTAATAAATTCACCGATAGTAAAAATGATTTTGTGGTGGAGAATAGTGGGCACTTGGCCGATGTGTATTTATTACTTATTAAGCATACTTGCGTATTTAGCTATTATTTTACAATAATTTATATCTTAAAAAGTTATTTTTTACAAATTCCTTAAAAATGTGTTTTACAATAATTTATATCTTAAAAAGTTATTTTTTACAAATTCCTTAAAAATGTGTTTATAAGTATAAATTAAAATTTCTTTGTTATTTTAAAAATGTTCTGCCAAAGGAATTAAAAATTTGAAAGCCTTTATACACATAATATAATACTAATAATGCAGGGCCCGGATTTTTATGCAAATGCATATTTTTTTTGACGGCCTTAGAAACAAATGAATCAGATAATTTTTCGAATCAAGAGATTTGCTTTAAAGTGGCATTCAATCGTTAGCGCATATTTTTACATATTTTGGTATAAATGCATATTCGGGCTTAGTGACAATATTTTCACAATAATTGCATATTTATCGAGCATATTTTAAGAAAAATAAACTTTAAAGACCTAAAACTAATTTCTCCGACAAAACATTTCTATCTTCATCTGGAAAAGACCACTGTTGAGAACTTGGCAGCACTAAACACAATTCCAGCTGACTTTCATAAGTTCAAACTATGGGTTTCTCAGTTAGACTATAGTAGAACTAGAGGGTTGGAACTCGCTTAATAAACAAGTGAGTTTGATGGAGGAAGCAATTTCGAAAATAAATGCAGTAGAGTCTTCAATTAGCAGTAGTGTGGTCCACGTTATAAGGCAAAAAAATAAACCATATAATTCATTAGTTCCCCACGCATTATTTTGCTACAGACATCAATACCAACACATGCTGAAAGTTTTAGCCCTCAAAAGTAAAAGGAAGAGGGCGCGCAAAAAGGCAAAAATTTCAAAAAATTGAAATTTTTCATTTATTCACAAATTTTTGAATGCAATATTTGAAAAGAATTAAAAACCAATAAAACTGCATTTAAAATTGTGTGATATGTGAAAGCAAAAACTACGAAAACAGGTAATAATTTCAAAAACCGAAATAAAATATAAAAAAAATTTTTAACGGGAAATTTTGAATGTGATCTTTTAAAGTAACTGTTTTCCAACCAGAATTATCAAACTTTAAAAAAATATATGATTTAACTCGAGAGAAAAAAAAATTTATGTATGAGTTAAAAATTTCCCATACAAATTTGTATGGGGAAAGTATGACCCTAGAGGCACGGGTTAATGACCTCCAAAAAATTTTTTTTGCTAAATTCAACTTATTTAGGTCCTAAACGTTCGATCTAGGGGGTGTCTCCCCCGAAAACATCACTGTGGGAAATAACGGACACCCTAATGTATATCTGCATATACAAATTATGTATGTATGCAGAACTCGATGAATTGATTTTATATTTTAGTGATAAATCGAAAATCTCCATTTACTGCTATTCCAATTTTGCCGCGATTAAGTTTCAAAAGGTTTTGAACAAAATAAAATATGTATCTGAAAAAGTATTTTTTTTGTAGGTACCGAGTTATATGGAATTTTCAACCTTCTTACAAGTGGTAACATAAATTGAGTGTCTCTTTTTTTTAAACAATTTCTTTTTGCTAAAAGAGTTCACTTTTAAGTAATAGGTACACGCCATAAAAACAAAAAATATGCATTTTTTGTTTTTTCTTGGGAATGTCATTCTTATAGTTGTATACTAAATAATTTTTTTGGTCAAATTCAGATTCGTGCCCCAGCACCTGTTAAGGCTTGCGTCAACACAGCAAGCTAGGCTGAAAAGCTGAATATGAACAAGAAACGAAATGCAATGTTATAATATTGACGAAAACGGATTATTTTTGTACTTTCTATATTTGAATCTAAAAGTAAACAAAATTTTTTGAAATATTTTGCTTAACCTCGGATCTAGGGGTTAAAATTCGATTTTTATAATTCATACGTGATATACAATAATTTATGTTACATTGACATTTAATTAAAAAAAAAAGGTGAAAGATTTCTACCTTAATTCGACATTAAGGCCATGTGTGAATTGTGTTAAATATTTAGCCAAGGATATATAGAGGCATAAAGATAAAATTTCAGCTGTTAAAGATTTATCCTGTTCTGGATGCAGGATAAATTTGTATCTTCAGAGAATACATTTTTGATAAAAGGAGTTTTGTGTATTTTTGCAAATAAATGTTCAAAATTTTAATAAACAGAGTAATTTAAAAAAATAATTCAAGAATGCTCACCAAACATAAAACCAAAAAAACAACGCCTTTTTAGGAGTTTGAAAATTCTAAGGACTTACTAATATATTTTTAACACCATTAAATCTTTTATTTTGCAGCTTTAGAAAAATTTTAAGCCACGTCAAAAATGTATCCATTTACAGCACAATGTGTCTTTGGCTGTATATTTAACCCAATTAACAAAAAGCCTAAGAGACAAGAACATCAAATTTTAGTTATTTAAAGATATTTCTTTAAGTAAGAGAAAAAAAAGTCCATTTGTCATTTTATTGCTGTTCAAACCTTTGATTGTATCTAGTGTTTTTATGATATTTTAAGAAATAGTTTTTTGTATAAGACTTAGGAGAGCTTGTAAAAAAAATTTTTCCTCGCTGACGCTCGCATATAAAAAATATATAAAAAAAACTTGCTCCCTCTGAGCTAACCACCCCCGAAATGAAATCCTAGCTACGGCTATGGCAACACCGCCCATGGGCGAAATTGGAAGCTCTGGTAGCTTTAAAAAAAAGTGAAAAAGAAGGTCACCGTAAAATCTTCAAAAAAGCTAAGCGACAGGCGCCAAATAATATTGTAATTGATGATTCTGAGGAAGAGGACTTGAAGACTGTATTTGGTTTCTTATACTTGCAACTATTTTCTAGATCCAATCCAAAATATTGTTCGATTAAGCGCAAAATGTGTGCAAAATGGTACACAAAGCTTGTGCTGGACTGAATTAATGAAAATATAGCAACTATTAAAAAAAATTAAAATATTATTGCAAATAGACTGCATCTAAAACATAAGAAACGGTCTTTCTACCAACAAAATTTCATAGGGCGATCTTACCCCCATGTGGGGCCAAGACCGTTTTTTATCTTTTGTTTAATATTTTTAATTTGTTTATAATAATGAGAGTTCCTACAATAAACAATTAACTTAATTATTTTATACCTATATTGCTAAAATAATCAGGTAAATCACTCATTTACACAGAACTACGTGGCACAGAGGGAAAACATGAAATATGAAAATTATTGAAGTCTTTTTTGATAATATATCTGAAGAAGGGGATAAAAATCCCCGAAACGTCATAATAAAAAGAAAAAAATGTACCTTAAGCCTGCTTAACATTATATTTATTGAAAGAAGGTCACTAACTAATAACACTGACTGGTCTGCAAGGAAATCCTCCTTTTAATGAAACTATACTTTTCTAAGGGATTTTTATGTGCTGATGCCGAATCCGAGGTCAAAATTGGCCTATCACCTGACATTTGTAGGATAATCCCGTTAGAAAATCTCGATACCCATTTTGCTGTTTTCAAAGCAATATTTTGGCGTAATGTAAACTTTTTCAACTAAACTTTTCACGGTTTATAAAAAAAATTTTTCTTTTAAATTCAGTTTCAATCTTCTCAATACCTCTTTTCTTATCCGAGATATCTAGATTTAAGTAATTTAAGTAGGTTTGGCATATCTTACACTTATCATATAAAGAAACTAATCATTAAAAATTCATATTTCTGTCTCCCAAGAACAAAAGTATACTTTTCTAAGGCCCAATTTATTCACTCTCCATTATTTTTAAAAGCTCCATTAAAAATTATAAAACTGTCAAATCGCATACAAATTTTAAAATTTCCCTTTTTTAATGGGGACTTTAAATTTAATGGAGTGTGAATAAATTGGACCTAATAGTTTTTAGTATGCTAATTTTGAATCCGAATTCAAAAATTTTTGATCAGCTGCCGTTTTTAAGATATAGTAGTTTTAGGTATATAATAAAACACTTCTTATCCTCGTACAATAGTTGTAGTTAACTTTTCATCTTCAGGTGATAGCTATCACCTGAAGATGAAAAGTTAACTTTTCGAAAACGTTTGTAAATAAATACAACTATTGTACGAGGACAAGAAGTGTTTTATTATATACCTAATTATAAAACTCGTGCAGAAATTCCAAATATAATTCAATACGAATTAATAGATAATATAGTAGTTTGTTGAAATTTTCTAATCAAAAACTTGTGATTCTCTAACTCGTATATCTCAAAATCCTGACGTGCTAGATTCTTTTTGACTTCGGATTCAAACTCAGCACATCATAAACTGTAAGAAAAGTATACTTTTGTTCCTAAAAGAAACAAATGTTAAGATCTAGAAAGCAGTGTATCGAATGGTTTATCTATCACAGATAAGATAGTTCTAAATAGAAAAATAGTATATAAAATTACAAAACACGTATAAATTTGTTTTAATGTATTTAATATAGGTAGTTTTCTTTACATACTTGACCTTTTATGTATAACGGGCATTGAGATTTTACATTTTCCTTAATTGAGGTGTTTTTGTTCATGTGGATTTACTAAAAACTGCAGGATTTCAATATTTTTGCTGTTTTTGTCAATTAGTATCTTAAAATGTGTGTAAACTTTAATGAATAAATGCAAATTTGGTGTCATATGATAGAAAGATCATGTTATGAGAAATAAGTCCTCCAAATTTGATCTCAAAACGAATAATAGTTTTAATTTTGTACTAGGTCAACCGAATCTAAAAGGGTTATTTTGTACAAACTACTCATATTTTTCAAAAATCATTTGAAAAATAAATGGCATGTGCTAGAATTTTTTTGAAACCAGATCTAGATTCAGGAAAGTCAAATCTTTCATAATTTCAAAAAATTATTTGAAGGAGAAAAAAAAAGATACATTTTGCAGACCAGTGTAGTAAAAAATTCATTCAAAATTCTGGTTTAGTAAAGTTCAGTGAAATATGTAGATTCATTGAGAAATGAAAATGTTTAACTAGATCCGAAGATGGCAAACAGCACCATCGCAAGCGGGTTTGGTTGGTGTGAAAATTCTGACGACAATTATTTTACAAATTTCTAATGAACACAATACGAAGGAAGGATATTTATTAAAATCTCATCAGATGAAATCCGTTAAATAATTCTTCGAGCTTCAAGCTACAACAAATCCCCAATCCTCAATTATTATTTTTGAAATGATTCATAAGAACCGATTTTATTACATACTTTTCAGAGTCGTTTAACATTTTAGATATATCTAGATATGAAATACGGGTCTAATCAGAAGAAGAGTAGACCCGTATATCTCGTAAAGGCTCTAACTACAAAATTTTCGATTTTGATTTTTTTTTGCATATTTGGAATTAGGACATTGTCTCTGATTTACTCTCATTAATTTTCTTAGTCTAGGCCTTTAAATAAGTCAGAAAATTCCAAATAGGTATTTTTGAAATTTTTTTCATTTTTATATGCAAATTGCGGTATTTGATTTTGCGTTTTCCCTTATAACTCAGAAGTATGAAAAATGTAGTTAGGGCCTTTACGAGATTATGGGCAGAATAATGATCATTGATCATAATTTCAATGTATATTTTGATGCTGAATTCAAAATCAAAGCAATTTGATGTCTCCGAATATAACTCAGAATCAAAATAGCTCATCTTATCTTAAAAAGATCTACAAAATTTTAAAAAAATATATATATATATTAATCAGTGAATGCGGAGTGTATTTATTCTCAGTCTGAAACTATAACACTAATTGAATGAATCGGATTGGTGATTAGTATTAAGACCAGTAAATACATAAAAAAAAAATACACAAAATAAAAATGTATGCAACTCAGCATTTTGAAATAAATGTCACTATGTATTTAAATATAAAGAAATTTAGCACTATCTAAAAGAAACTGAGAGCGTCCGTATATCTTACCTAAACAATTAATATGAAGTTTGTATGCCATCATGTTGCAGTGTCAGCGGATAGTTGTAAGGATGTTTAATTGCAATTTGCAAATTATTCAATGATATTATTCAACCAGTACCCAGCGAAAAAAAAAAGTAATTGAGTAAGTACCGAGGCCCGTGTTTCTACAACTCAGTATTACTTAGGCCCATTTCACAGATAGTCGGCGACCGTCTAACCGGCCTGGGTAGCCGGTTTTTCTTCATACGTTTTCAATTTAATCGTGTGAAGGCGCCCATAAAAACGTGTATTTAGCAACCAGCTATCCGGGCCGTTTACCCGGTTCCCGGATATGTATGAAATGGGCATTTTTTTTGGTACAAGTAGACATAGGCAGAAGATAGAATCAATAAATAAAAATGATCGCATTAACAATGAATAACACTGGTTAACAAAATTAAACTTTTTTTTTGTTGCCGGAACAAAAATATACTTTTCTGAAGGTTTTCGGTGTGCTGAACTCGAATCCGTAGTCAGAAAAAATAAATCAGCTCCCGTTTTTGAAATATTACCGTTCGAAAATCCTACTTCAGACTACTTCAGACATTATTCTTTAATATAAGGAAAGTTGTAAGAAGATATTTAATAACGGTTTCTATAAGAACTATTTTCCTTCTTTCAAGAACTTTTTAAATCTTTCCGATATCTTTGTTATTGCCCGAGATATCTTCAGTTGTTTGGCATATTATATCTACCATAGAAATTATAACGTCATTATCTCCTTTATATATGAAGCCAAAGCCACTTACTTCATTTTAAGATATCTCGGGCAATAACAAAGATATCGGAAAGATTTAAAAAGTTCTTGAAAGAAGGAAAAAAACCATTCTTCTAATTATTTTCCTTATATTAAAGAATAAGGTCCGAAGTAGTCAAAAAAACGTTTTTTTTTGCATTTTCTAACGGTAAAATTTCAAAAATGGGAGCTGATCAATTTTTTCTGACTTCGGATTCGAGTTCAGCACACCGAAAACCTTCAGAAAAGTATATTTTGGTTTCGGCAACAGAACCCTTGTTAACCAGTGTAATAATCAAAAGAGTTAAAGGTATAAAATGCACGACTTGGTTGCCCGAACTTTTTCTTGTAGTTCAAAGTAGGTACCTACATAATATATCTCAGATGCCAATTCGAAATAAAAACTTTTGACTTTAACCAAAAAAAAGTAATGTCGTTTTCTATTGACTTTTGAGATTTTTGTGTAAAATTCTCAGATTTTCCACTGCAAATAGAATATGAAATCTAGTTTTGTAATTGTGTGCGAAATCTGTGCGTATAAAAAAAATAAAACAACAACAAATGTTCAGACAAATGTCAAACAGAGGAGTTTATGTGAAAGTGCTTGTGTTTGTATGCGTGAATCTTGATAAAAATCCAGAATCAGATTCTTGAATCTCAGATTCATTTTTTTGTCATTTTTTTGAATCTCAGGACGCAAATAGATCATGAAATCTGAGATTTGTCCACTATTTCCCCTCTTCACCCCCCCTTTCAGCTGTCAAATTCACAAATCTCATTCTGAGATTCGTCAATAGAAAACGACATTACTAATATTTTTTTACCCACGAAAAGAAAAATGGATCCCAAAAGTACTTATGCAGATTTGTTCGAAATGATTTTAGGATTCCAAATTTGTAAATAGAGCATTCAAAGCTTGTACCTTGTTATTCAAATTAAAAAAAAAATGAACTTTAATTCAAAAAAATATTTTTTTTTTTTAAATTTTGACTTTGAAATTAAATTTCTCAAAAATTATTTACTTAAGTCGTTTTTGATTGGTTTCACTCATGAATTGACTGATTCTAAAATCGAATGGAACAGGTCAAATCCCTTCCACTCAATTCTATTTCTTTATTTGTCTGAAATTTAAATTGTCACATATTTGTTAACTAGTAACTCGTTAACGTTGCGAAAAAGGAACCAAGATCAATGAAGAGATCGACATCACAGATCAACAGAGTTCCATCGAAGAAAAAAAGAAAGACCAATCAAAAAACTACTTTGATGAATGGCAAATTGAAATAGCGGCAAGAAAACAACTTGAAGTTCTAGTTCAAAGTCTTCAGCTACAAGTGAAAAAACTCGAAGAGAAAGTTTCTTTGCTTAGCAAGAAAGATGCAGAGTCCACGCTTCAGTTAAGTCCAAGATATATGGAACCTGAATATCAAACTGATGAAGAAGAACTCTTGTTCGAAACTGAGAAAAAGAAAAATAAGCGTATCACAAAGAAACGTAAAGCAACAGGTAGTCCCGAGATTTGTTTAAGAAATCAGAAAAGCTCCGAAGCTGTAAATAATAAAGAGTTGATTACAGAAACTAAAAAAGTGAATAATGCGGTAGCTGATGCTAAATCAAAATCTCACGCTAAAGGCAGCAAAAAAATTACACCACCACCAATTATGATCTCAGGATTTCCAATTTTTGGAGATCTCAAGAAAATAATAGAAAAATGTACTAAAAAAGCTTGCAAATACACATCGTACAACAAAGACAACTGGAAAGTCATAGTCGAAGAAGCCGACGAGTATAGATCTGTCACTGAAGAACTGAGCAAACACAAAATTCAATGGCACTCATACGAGAACAAAGCTACAAGGCCAATAAAGGTAATAGCCAGAGGTCTTCATTCCTCGTGCTCTCCTGAGGAAGTAGTGGAAGATCTTGTACAAAAAGGCTTCCAAGCCCTAGATGCAGTCAATCTATTTAAGATTGTCAATCTAATGAGACAATAAAAAACTCCTCTGGAGAATTGACGACAAGTAAGAGGTTACTACCTTTATTCATGCTAACTTTTGATAGTAAACAAAGTGTCGAGGAGATTTATAAAGTAAGATCAATCTTGGGCATAGCTGTTAAAATTGAACCACTCCGAAAATCTAAAGTTGTTCCGCAGTGCAAACGTTGGCAAGCTTTTGGTCATACCCAAAAATACTGCAACCGTGAGTTTGCTTGTGTAAAGTGCGAAGGAAAACATGCAACTAAAAATTGTCCGATGAGCAAAGATCAGAAAGCAAAATGTGTGAACTGCCAGGGTAATCACCCGGCAAGCTATAGAGGCTGCCCAGTTGCCAAAAAATTCCAAGAGTTCAGAAGCAAAAATACATCTGCTAGAGACAAACCCAGAAACACAGTAAATACCGTTTTAACTGCTGAAAACAATACTAAGAATGAACCGCCTAAAAAAGCTGTTCAAAGTAAAAGCGATGAAAATAAAGCCTATTCTCAGATTCTAAAAAATGTGCGGAAGAATGAAGAGACTTCCATAAAAGAAATGCTACACCTCATTCTTCAAAGAATTGATAAACAGGATTTGAATATCAAACAGTTAAGCGAAAAAGTCGCTATTAAAAAACAATGATGGACAGAACACTTAAAATCGCTACATGGAATGCAAACGGTCTTTTACAACACTTATCCGAATTAAAAATCTTTTTAGATCTAGAACATATAGATATTTGCCTGGTGTCCGAAACTCACTTCTCCAATGGGCAAAGTCTAGATAATGTAATAGAAAACTATTCATGTTACCACGCTCCACATCCAGCTGACAAGGCAAGAGGTGGATCGGCGGTTCTTATAAAAGAAAGCTTAAAACATTATGAAGAAACCAAGCTTACTAATGAAAATATGCAAGTAACAACTATTAGTATTGGTATGAAAAAGAAAGAGTTTAAAATATCAGCTATATACTGCCCACTAGAGTGACCGCAAGAAATCGATTTTCGAAATTTGGTCGGGGGAACCCCATAAAATGTTCCGCCTTTGCAGATTTTTAGATAGCCAAAATTTCAGCTCGATTGGATAACTCTAAATGGTGCCGACACTCGCTCTAGCTCCCAAACAGATCGGGTTATTTTCACTTTTTATATATTTAATTAAAGGTAGTGTTGCTACACATAATTCAGATGCTAAATTTGTTTAGTTTTACCAAAAAAGAAAAATTTTGTCATCAATTTAAATTTTCAGTACTTACCTCAAAAAGAGCTGAAGTGCAAACTCGATTTAAAATGAAACTTTTTTTTTAAACTGTTTTATTTAAAAAAACGAAACATTTAACAGAATTCTAAGGCTGTGTGTGAATTGCGTTAAATAGTTAACACTGTGTAAAATTTTTGACACTATTGAGGTGAACAAAAAAATTTCAGCTGTATGGCTTATTGTTTAATATTTTTCTCTGCCTCTTTTCTGCTATGAAACTCCTTTTTAATAAAAAAAAAAAAAAACAAAACAAAATCATCTGCAAAAAAAATTTAACTCAAATTTAACCAGGTCCCAGAGCCCAATAAATTTTTAACAGCTGAAAATTTTTTATTCACCTCAACAGTGTCAAATATTTTACACTATGTGAACTATTTTACGCAATTCACACACGGCCTAAAAAACAAAAAAAAATAACATCGTGTTACATTTCTTATACATAATTAAAGAAGTAAATACTAAAAAAATTTAATCAACAGATTTACAAAGTAGTTTTGGAAGCATCAGGATACAATTTTCGGAACTCACTGAAGTACATATTGTTTTTGTTCCTCATCTTTAGTTAAAAGGTTATTAAAATCCGTTATTAATTTGACTCCTCTTTCTGTCATGTCATTTACGAATTTAAGTGATTGCACTTTTTTAAAGCCTTCTTTAAAATGCGGGTTTTCGGGCCAAAGATTTGGAGGTTCTTTGAGAAAACTTGTGTCTATTTTCAATCGGCTGAAAAAGTTCAATGTTTCTTTGTTCACAATATTTTTTAACCCTGCTGTGACAAATTGTTCATCTTCATGTGTCTGTAGCTTTGGATTTACTATTCTGTTGGTTTCCGTTTCACTGGTTTTCAAAATTATGTTGGCCGTTTCTAATTTTGTTCGCCATCTGGTAAAGTTAGGTCAAAGAACGCCAGACCTGCCTGCTCTGAACTCAAATACCATAAATGGTTTGAGAATTTAGCAAGAGCCTTCTCTGAAATATCTTTGTCTATCTTGCGGTATTCAATGCAATTACGCAAAAGATCAAGATCTTGTTTAGGAGCCAGATAAGCTCTTGGGGCATTAAACCAAGCAAAAGTTTATTCTTGTTGAATGTAAGTTTGATTTTGAAACTACAAAGTCAATTGGATTTTGCCCTAGTGCTTCTATTGTAGCTATAATTATGCGAGAAGCATTTCTATCAGATGCCTTACATCGATCCAATAACAAAGAAAGTTTCATTGTTAATAGCTCTTTCACCCCACGACTATACCTCATACTTTTGCTACCCGAGGGCCCAGAGATAGAGAAACATCCATTCTATCCCTATCCGCAGAATAAAACAGTTAAAAAAAAGTTTAATTTTAAATCGAGTTTGCACTTCAGCTCTTTTTGTGGTAAGTACTGAAAATTTAAATTGATGACAATATTTTTCTTTTTTAGTAAAACTAAACAAATTAAGCATCTGAATTATGTGTAACAACACTACCTTTAATTAAATATATAAAAAGTGAAAATAACCCGATCTGTTTGGGAGCTAGAGCTAATTTTCTTCGAAAAACAGTGAAAAAACAGAGATTTTTGATACTTTGAGCGAGTGTCGGCACCATTTAGAGTTATCCAATCGAGCTGAAATTTTGGCTATCTAAAAATCTGCAAAGGCGGAACATTTTATGGGGTTCCCCCGAAAAAAATTCGACAAAAAATTTTTTCTATGGGAGTTGCGGTCACTCTACTGCCCACCAAGGCGCTCCCCGACAGAAGATGACTATACAGATCTATTAAATCTTCTTGGGCATAACTTTCTTCTTGGTGGAGACTTCAATGCGAAACACACCCATTGGGGTTCAAGACTTATATCAACAAAAGGCAAAAGACTTTTCCAAGTAGGCCGTAAATACAATTGCGAATTCTATTCCTCCAGGTCGCCTACTTACTGGCCTTCCGATACTAACAAAATACCAGATCTTATTGACTTTTTCGTAGCTAAAGGAATCAAACGAAATCACATTAGTGTCGAAGGTAATTATGACTTGTCATCAGATCATACTCTAGTGATTCTAACACTAAGTGAATCGGAAGTAATAGAAAAAAGTAATCCAAAGCTTGTAAATAAGAAAACAAACTGGAGTGATTTTAGAGAAAGGCTTTTAAGTTTTATAAATTTAAGATCTCCCATGGATACAATCGAGCAAATTGACCATGAAGTGGAACAATTTATTGCTGATGTGCAACAGGCCGCTGAAGAAAGTACTCCAACATTTTCTAATAGAAGACAAAATGAAATAAAATATCCTTTAGAGATAAGAGAGTTGATAATAGAGAAAAGAAGAGCTCGAAGAAAATGGAAAAATACTAGATTTCCAGATGATAAAACAACGTTTAACCGTATAAGCAACAATCTTAAAAAACAAATTTATAAATTCAAAAATGATTCACTCAGTACATTCCTAAAGAATTTAACGACTGATGCTTCAACCGATTTTTCGCTATGGAAAGCAGCCAAGCGCCTGAAAAGACCGCAGTTACTAAACTCTCCCTTGAAATCTCAAGATGGGAAATAGATCGGTAACCCAAAAGAAAAAGCTAACCTTTTCGCGGAGCATCTTGCGAATGTTTTCAAGCCATACCCAACAAACGCGGCTGAGAATAGCTTACAGTTAGTTGATAAGATAGATGAAAGTGAAATACCAATTGTAAGATTAAAAGAAATAAAAAGTATGTGTTTACATCAACTATCAAATAAAAAATCACCAGGTTACGATCTAATTACTGCTCAGGTTATGAAAGAAATGACTTTGAAAGCCTTCATAAAACTCCAATATATATGCATGCCTTAAGCAACGGTATGTCCCACACCATTGGAAAATTGCTGAAGTTATTGTCATACCCAAGCAAGGTAAGCCACCTACAGAAGTGACGTCTTACAGACCAATATCGCTTATACCAATTATGGCAAAAGTTTTTGAAAAACTGCTTCTGAAGAGACTTAGCAAAATTATAGAAGAAAGAAGGTTAATCCCAAATCATCAGTTTGGCTTTAGAAATAAACATTCCACGATAGACCAAGTTCATAGAATAACGGATGTAATAGAAAAAGCATTAGAAGAAAAACAAGTATGTTCAGCTATTTTCTTAGATGTTGCTCAAGCCTTTGACAAGGTTTGGCATGAGGGACTTGAGTACAAACTACAAAGGGATCTTCCCAGACAGTACTATGAAATATTAAAATCGTACATCTCAGACCGATTGTTTAGAGTAAGGTATGATCAAGAATATTCGGAATTGAAGAAAATAGAAGCCGGTGTACCACAAGGAAGTGTCCTAGGTCCTACCCTGTATTTACTATACACAAGGGATATCCCAGTTGGGAATCACACCATAATGGCTACTTTTGCAGATGATACCGCAATTTTGGTACCCGACAAATGTGTCTCTAGGGGAGCAGTAAAGCTGCAATATGCCGTCGACACAGTCAGAGATTCGACCGAAAAATGGCGTATCAAACTCAATGAAACAAAATCTTCACATATAAACTGTACAAATAAAAAGATAAACAATATTCCAATATTCATTAATAATCAAGCTGTACCTTACGCCAATACGGCCAAATACCTTGGAATGACTTTGGATGCAAAGCTAAAGTGGAAAGAGCACATCAAAAAGAAAAGAGAAGAACTAAACTTGAAATATAGAAAAATGTACTGGTTACTTGGTAACAACTCTGATTTATCAACCCAAAACAAAATAATGCTGTATAATCAAGTACTAAAGCCTGTTTGGACCTATGGTATCCAATTATGGGGCTGTACAAAGAAAACAAATACCGAAATCATCCAAAAATTCCAAAACAAAGTCCTTCGTTAATGCACCTTGGTACATAAGAAATAGCGATCTACATCGTGACCAGAGTTCGGACTTCAGTTGCAAAATTTCGAAGCAAATTTGAAAAAAAAGTGAAGTAGATCCAAAATTTCGGAAGTAGATTTCAAAATTAAACTAAATTTATTTACAAAAATTTATTCTAAAAAAATTATTTTTCAACAAAATTATTTTTCCTTACTTATTTTATTATGATCTTTTCCAAAAAACCTTTCTCATCTAGTGGTTGTAACGGTGCTTTGGGGTATAACTACGGTGACCATATTTCTGAAAACATAATTTTTTCAAAAAAAAATTAAATTTTTTAAAATGAGTTTTAATTTTTCCTTAATTTTTATATCAAGAATTCTTAAACGATTTTGTGGTAACATTTTCGTTGAAATCATTTAAGTCGTTTACGTTGAAGTCAGAAATCAAGAAAACGAGTTTATAACTGTTTAAAAAGTATTTTTTTTAATCAAAATCGGGAGATCTGTTTTTTTTTTTATTTTATTTTAAATGATTTTGAAACTGTCTAATGTTTAATTCAACATTTAACATGTCCTTAAAAGTTTTGAAATTTAGCTGTGTTCGTTACTCTTTCACATATTGTTCATTATTAGAAAAAAAATTTGTCTGGTGTAGCTTTTCAACCTGGCTGGAACTGAATAACTGACAAAAAATTTGAAAAACTTATGTATATTTTTATAATGTAAAATTAGAAACACTTTTATATCTTGTTTTCCGTACAAAGTATTTAAAATTTTGATTAAAACTATCAGAGAATGTGCAAATACGGGAAAATCACGGGACAAATTACAAAATACGGGACACTTATACGTCCGGGGTTTCTTCAATAAAAACCCGGGACAAGCTATAGAAATACGGGACAGTTTCGTGTAAACCGGGACGGATGGTCACCGTAGGTATAACGGTTAATTTAGCATAATCTAACAAATTTTTGATCAGGAATTCTTTAAAATTAGTCAAAATAACTTTGATAAACTTTATTTATATCTTGAATTCGAAGAATAATTGACCTTCATTCATCTTTTGAAATTTTAGTTGAGCTTTTTTTCTCAATGCCTCGACCAGATTTAAAATTGAAGTTAAATCCCTTTCTCTAAATTTATTATTTGAAAAATATTTTTCAATCAAGAAATAGAAGTAGATCCTGAAAAAGAGAAGTAGGGAAGTAGATTTTATTTTTTTCCCAAAATTGAAGTAAATCTACTTCGATCGAAGTAAAGTCCGAGCCCTGATCGTGACCTACAAATAGAAACGGTTACAGAAGTTGTTAAAAAATACGCTGTATCGCATAATCAGAGACTGCAAAGTCATACCAATTCTGAAATGGTGTCCGTCTTGAATACAAGAAACCATGTTCGGAGATTAAGAAGAACCAAGCCTCATGAGCTTATGGCCTAAAAAAACATGGGAAAGTATTAAAAGTTTAAACTTCCCCCAAAGTGATTTTACAAAGTTAAGAAAGAAAAATCTGATGTCGATCTCTCAAGATTGGTCCTGATAAAGAGGTGGTTTTAGTGGTTAAGAGTCCCACACTACTTGGTGTCGAATACTGCCAAGTGTCTTTTGAAGATTTCCTCCCGTCAAAAAAAAAAAAAAAAAAAAAAACATATTTGTATAATTCTTTTTTCTTGCAAACCAAAGTTATGGTGTTAGGGTTAGAAAATTATGAATTATTTATTCGAAGAAAATGGTAATTTATCCATTAATGTATCCATTTTTGGTTTATAATTAATTTAAATTTCAGAAAACAATAAATTGTTGAATGAAAAACAAAAAACACTGATTGAGTGTTTTTATTTTGACATTTGAGTGAATTCTGGGGTCAAATCGTCGCATACGTTAACGAGTAACTCGTTAACGAAATCTGTTCATTTGGCATGATGTCATACGTACAGCAAACGACTTCGTATTCAACTGAACGAAATGTCATTCGTTTGGTTTGAAGCTTTCGAACAAATTGTTAACGGGTTCAAAAAGTAATGAAAATGTAAATATATCTTATTTAAAAAATAATCAAACTGTTTGAAATACCGAAAACATACATAAGGGCATATATTAACAAAATAAAATTTCACCAAAAGAGTTCAAAGCACCAGCACCAACCCCCAATGATTTAAGAAAAAAATAATTCCTCAAATTAGAATTACATATATGGAAAACAAAATTTGATTTTATAACTAAAACGACGTGATTAGCCAAAAAAAAAATAATAAAACTCTTAAAATGTATAAAAAAAAATTCTTGTCAAAAGTGGGATTCGAATCCATGTCATTTACGCTCCCATATCTTTTGAGTCAGGCGTCTCAGACCACTCGGCCATCCTCGCATAGGGGTCGACGAAGTCAAATTTGTCACCAATTATGTTTTGGTATATGCAGTTGTACATTCTTCCAAAAATTTCGTTCTGTTTTCTAACGTATGCCGTCATCCCAATCGCTGTGCTCGTTTAATGTATCACGAAATTATCTTTCGTACGCTTGAGGTTTCATCAACGGATGCGACGATTTGGCCCCTGATTTGAATTCTGTTTTGAAATCAAGAAGAGAATTTTTATTCTGAGAAGCGTTCTGCCTGTCAAACTCGGGCAAATAAAACAGTTTCAGAAGGCTTCTGAATGATTCCGGACGCTTCCGGAGAGTAATCGAAAACGCCATTAATCAACTTCAAAAAATAAACATCAAATTCAAGAAAAATATTTTAGCTTTCCAAAAAGATATAGGACATTATAATGTGCTTTTGCCTTTTGTTAAATTTTTTTCCCTTTTAAGTCAAAATGGCCTCCTGCGTATAGGTAGAGCCATTTGGGGTAAGATCGCTCAGTGCGTAAGAGCGCGCAGTGCTTTTTTCTCGAGTTTTTTAAAAAAAAAAACTAAAACGAAAAATGAGGAAATCAGTAAATAGTCAATAAGGGCCTGGCTACACAGTGTTGTGCCCAATCACGTTCCGATTCACATTTTCTAGGAACAAACTTCAAGAAGAGGAAAATCCTCACCCCTCTTGCCTACAACCTGACTGGTTAGGCGATTGAAAAATCACCGTGTAGCCCGGCACTAAGTGATGACCTTTGCGATTGTGTGCTCAGCTCCATTTTTTTTTAAAACAGGGTTGAAAAAACCCGGCTCAAAACAAAAAAAAAATGTTTGCGGGAAAAGTGTGTAGCGTCGGCGGCGTGGGAGCATTATATACCGAGAGTAGTACATATTTTTGAATTGTGCATATTTATATTTTATTAAAGTCAAAATTTTTTTAGATTTTGTTTTATTTTATTATAAATTTGATAAAAAGAAAAAAAAGTACCTTTGTGGGTAAAAACGCGCACTCCTTTTGTGGGTAAGAACGCGCACTTCTCCCCATATCAAACTTTTCTTTTTTCAACAGGACAGAAACATTTGAAAGTTGAATCTTGAAAAACGAATTCCAAAAAGAAAGGCCGTAATCTTCTAATTTAATTAGAAATATTTTTTTGTTTGTTTTGTTTTATAAATAAAGTTTAAGTTTTTGTATTTGAACTTAATTTGTTTTTTCTTTAATATTTTCATTCATTTTAGTGAAAACTTGAAAGTTTTGATATTAAGTGCTGTTTAACTAAGTGTAACATTAAGTTTTTAGATATTTAGTTGCCGTAAACTATCAAGATTCCTATTAAAATTATGTGCTCTTACCCAAGATTTTGCGCGATCTTACCCTGACTTTGCGGCAAGAGTGCGCACTTCGACTTCATTTGGTTTTGTTTTTAATCATATGAAATATTTAAACTAAAAAACTTTTTTTTTGTGTTTTCTTGTTCCCAAAATATAGGTTTATCAAATCTAAAAAACATTATGCTGATATCTCTTACAGAATCTTCACAATTTCGCCCTAAAGTGCGCTCACTTACCCCAACTGACTCTATATATGTATAATGCCTGTAACTCAAAAAAGGGATAAGGTACGGTTTTCAAATTTAAAAACTTAGAATCCTGAAATTATTTCGAACAAATCTGCATCATTACTTTTGGGATCCATTTTTGAAAACCTACCGCCTCTTCAAGACCACCGTGTGCAGTTTTCTTAAAATAATAATCACTAGAACACTAGGTGTGTTTTTTATTACCACCGGGCTTAACTGGTTAAAAAAAACGCCTTGGGGCTTAGCGAGAAAAATTGGCAGCACTGCATACTAAATGTTCCGAAATCAGCTGAAACAAAAAATATAAAGTTGTCATATTTTTCGCTTTTGGGGTTTCTTGTGTGTTTTTGAAAACAAAAAAGTTTAACTTACTATTAAATAAATATTTAAAATAATAATTGTCATTCCGAACATCAGTTTTGATGCTTTTAAACAAATTCTAAACAATTTACGAACAAGTTAATTTGGTAGCACAGATTTAAATCTGTTGAAAAAGTTAAGCCCAGAGAATTCTCCGGGCTAAACAACTAAGCCCTAAAGTGTTGTTGCATTTAACATGTATATAAATTGATTAGCCCCGACTGCGTTTTTTTTTGTCCAGTTAAGACCGGTGGTAATAAAAAACACACCTATTATATACATACAATTTAATCGTTAGAGCCGTTTTAGTGAAAATTGCAATATATTGAAAACCAATTCAATTTTTTTCAATTTTTGTTTTATTGAACATACTATATACAATTGACTTAAGCTTAACTTATTTCTAATAAGATACATTGATTGATATAAAATTTGTTGGCACATATGGGGCCTAACCTTATACAATGGATAAAAGATAAAATATATTTAAATATAGTACATGAATAGGCTTAATTTTACAAGTCTGCTGACTAGGTTATAATCGGGGTGTTCCTTCCCGGTTGTCCAGTTGTGGTATTGATTATGGTGGGTTGGGTGGTATGGCATTTAGCCGCGGTAGTAGGCCGATTGCGTATCGGCGTAAAAGTAAACTACTTCCTCGTTGTCGGTTGGAATTTTGTGCTCATCCAGAATATCCAAAGCACTAAGTTATCTGGGTTTGGGATGTCGTTGTTGGGTTCTCATGCTTCTCATCAGCTGATTGGGGTGGTTGGCGATGCTTCCGACAAGTTTCTTTGCAGATTGCAGCAGATACTTTTCCAACGTCATGATGTTTGCTTCCTCGTAAAGTCGCTCGTTGCTGTAGTATTTTTGTCGCTGTCGATCGAAGTAAAGTCCGGTGCAGATCCTCAGGATTTTCCTCTCAAAAATTTGAAGTTCCTTCATGGCTGTCTTGGAAATGGTATACCATACCGGAAAGCTATAGGCGATGACAGGTCGAAGAAGCTGCTTGTAGATCAGGAGTTTCGTTGGTTGGCTTAATCCGTTTCTTCTCTTCATCAGGGGGTGAAGGCGATGGAAGGCGTAGTTGGCTTTTTTCAGGACAGACCTAGAGTGAAAGTTGAACCTCAGGAGCTCGTTAAAGTTGATCCCTAAATACTTCGCGTTGCGTTTGGCTGCCAATTTAGTACCATCAGGTAGTGTAAGTGTGATGCTCCTACAGTTTGCAGCTGACCGAATGCTTCGTCCTCCTGTTCGTCTTCTTCTTCCTTTTTCTCGGCGCTGTTATGATCTCGATGTCGAGGGGATCATAATCTTCCCACGTTACTGCTTCACACTAGTGATCCGCCTGTGGGGTTCGCTGACCGAATGCTTCGTCCTCCTGTTCCTCTAAAGCACAGTAATTCCGATTTTGATGAGTTGATCCGGATACCCCATTTACTGTAGAACTCATACAGTTTTCGAATGTGAGCTTCAACTTTCCTGGCAGCTATCGTTGGCGAGACGGACTTGTAGTATGTGAGCGAATCGTCAGCCTATTATTATTAGTGCTACAGGGAAGCCTAGTAAATGAAGTTTATGGATAAGGGCTTCTATCCATACGCTGTCAAATGCTTTCTCGACATCCAGAAAGCATGCGACGGTAACTTGATGGTTGTTCAAAGCTGAGGTGATGTCTTGGTGGAACTTCATGAGCGGATGCAGTGTGGAGTGCTTCTCCCGAAAGCCGAACTGCATGTCTGGGATAATGTTGAAATCGCTGCAAAACTTCTTGAGCTTCCTCAGTGTCAGCTCTTCCAAGAGCTTACTTAGGTTGTTGAGAAGAGAAATTGGCCTGTAATTAGATATAATGTCCCTCGCACCTTTCTTAGGAATTGCCACGATTCTTGCAGTTTTCCATTTCTGCGGGAAGTAGCTGTTGTTGATGCAGTTGTTGAGGATAATGGTTAAGAAGATTAATATTGTCTGCGGGAGCCTCTTAATGACGAAGTTGGAAATGCCATCCGGTCCGGCTGATTTCTTAGGTTTGGATAGGCTAATTATTTTGGTATTCTCTTCTGGGGTGCTCAGGTTTGGGCTGTCAACTGGATCACTTGCGGGATTGGTGTTGCTGAATGTTGCTACATCGATGTTAGGTACTAAGGTCCTTCGGATTTATGCTTCCATTTCCTGTAAGAAGAATTTACCTTCGAAGTGGGCTGCAAATGCTTCTGCTTTTTCCTGAGATGTTGTTGCTTCTCCATTGTTGGTGTTAATAACTTTCGGCATTGGTGACTTCTGTCCAACAATTCGGTTGATATTCTTGAAGGCATCAGGTCCGGGCTTTATTGACTGCAGTCTCTTCTGGAACTGTGTGTTGTTGAAGTGTTGAATGGCGTTACGGAGCATGATGTTGGTGCACTGCTCACTCCACACTGTCCGGTAGTTGGCATTTGATGTGTTTAAGTCCCGCTGGTGGATCCTTTGGAGGCGTTTTCTTAACCGCTGTCTGTGTGCGTATAAATTTTGCACGTGTACTGGAAGATGTTGGTAGCGGTCCTTTGATGTCTTCGGCTGTTTTTGATTGTCCAGTGCACTTGTGATTGCCGTTTCCAGAGAATCAATAGCAGCATCAATTTCAACATTCTGGAGATTTCTGTTGTGTGGTGGGAAAGTGATGGATTGTTCAACCTCTCTCTGCAGCCTGTCTATATCCAATCTCCTATAGTTGATGAAGTGTTCCGCTGGTTGTGTCACTAAGTTGATGGGCTGATGAAGCTTAATACTGAGCTGAACTGCTTCATGGTCCGAGTCGCTGGATACTGTTGAACAGATAAAGTTGCAGAAATCAGGATGAATATGCACAAAATTTGATGTTAATAAGAAGAAGTCCAATGTTGAAGGTGTTCTTGGGTAGGTTGGTTTCGGTTGAGAAATTACAACTAACGAGTGTTGGGCACTGTTGAAATCCAACCAGTCGGATATTGCCTTCCCTTCAGTGTTGATAGTTGTATCCATCCAAAGGTGCTGTCTAGCATTGAAATCACCGCCGATGAGTTCATAAGTGCTTCTCGAGAATATGCCGTTGAGGGTCTGTAAGTCGCTCTGGATGTTTTTGGCCGTGGAATTGCATTTGAAGTACACGCTTATTATGGTGAGTGTCTCATCTCTTCCTAGGTTTAAGATTACGGCAGTAGCTTCACTGGTCAAGAGTCCTTTGATGATGGTTTCACTGGTGCTTATATTTTTCTTTACAAAAATTGCAGTCCCTCTGCGGTTCTCGGCTTTGTCCTGTCGGAAGGTGTTAAATCCAACGATGTCAATGTTATTTTTCCGTGTCACGTTGGTCTCGCTGATGAGGGCGATGTCTGGGCTGTTGTTCTTCAAGAACAAGTTGAATGATGTCCTCTTCTCCAGGCTGTACAATGAATTGACATTGTACGTCAGTATACGGAGCTTCTTTAATGATAGTGTGTAGATGAAGGTGGCTAAGGCCGCGGACTTATCTTTATCACTCAGAAGCCCATAGTTAGATGGAACGGCACTCCGGGCTTTCTGCATCACTGACAAGAGGTCACTTCCGAAGAGGCGCTCAACTTCGTTGTTGAGATTTATCGGTGGTGGTGCTGATGTAGATGCTGGTCTGGTCGGCTTAGTTGGCCCTGTTTTAACTGGGATGCTCTTTGCTGGAGTCCTGGTTTGCTGTTGTTGTGTTTGGTTCTTCATTGGTGCTATTGGCTTGGGTGTTGCTGCCTTTGGTGGTTGTGCTTTTAGGGCCATTGCTGCATAGCTCACTGCTAGCCGGGTAATGGTACATGCTGACTTAGCAGCAAACTCCTGGTGAGACTTTTTCTCCGCCAGCACCTTATTCCTTCCGGTAAGCTTAGCTTTCAGTGTCGGGCACCCTTTGAAGCTAGCTGGATGTCCTTCCTTCTTACAGTTAGCGCACCATACATTCGATCCGGTGTTTTCCTTCCTTCTACATTGTCCTGGTTCATGGTCTTCTTTGCACTTAACGCAAACATATTGGCGGCCGCAGTTTGTGGCAACGTGACCAAAACGTTGGCAGTTTCGGCATTGCACGATGTCGTTGGTCCTAAGACGCTCCCAATGAACCCGGTGGTTCATTATCAAGGTCTTTGAGTAGACCTCGGCGATGTCACAGCTCTTACTTAGTTCTACGACGAAGTTGTTGAATTCTTTGCCCTGTGCCTTTTTGGACTTCAATTCAGTGACTTTGATGACTGGGAGATACTCGATCCTAAGTTCATCTTCTATTTCAATTGCTGCGAGTGTGAAGTAAAGTCCTTTCAGCAGCAGTAGGTTCTTCCTATCTTCTCGGGGTGTAAAGGTATTAAATTGGATCTTCCTCGCCTTTAGGAAGTTTTTAATGTCCTCAAAAGATTGGCGGTTCCCAGTTGAAATGATGGTTGTCTTTGTGCTCCGGTTTTTAAATGTCACCTTAAGGTTTTTATTTTTGCAGAATCTGCTGATTTCCGCGATGTTAGCGGAAAAACAGAAGATTGGTGGCATTCCTGTTGCCTTGGTGGTGGGGATTGGAGGCGTTGGCTGGGTGGCAGTTGTACTTGCTGTTGCTGGTTGTTTAGCTGTTGGTGGCTGAGTTGCAGCTTGTGACTGTTGTGCTTTTGGCTGCTTGTTTGGACTGGCTGATGTTGGCTGCTTATTCGGAGAATGCTGGGCTGTTGCTGTTGATGGCTTGTAGAAATCCGTGATTATTAGTTTTTTGGCTGCAGTTGCTCCTTTTCCGGATTTCCTAGGCCTCTTCTGCCCTGGCTGGGGAGATTCACCATCAATTTCCGAACTGGAAGCAGAATCACAAGTATCCTCTTCTTCGCTGGCTGGCTCATCTTGGCTGGTTTGCACTTCATCGTTGGCGTGTGTCGATGAGCTTTCTTCACTTTCGGTTTCCATTTCGTCTTCGGCTTTGTCTTCTTTGTTCTTCTGCAATTGATCATCCCTTGTGATAAAACTTCCTAGGGTTTTATTGATTCGCGGTCCGTGTTCAGGACCCAGGTCGTTGATGATCCTCTTAATTAGTTCTTCCAGGGCAATAAACGCACTTTCAAGATTAAAAGGCTCAAGCATTTTTAATTGCTGCTAATTGTTTTTACTTTAATTATTATATGGCACCACTTAGTTTAATCCTCGCACGATGTTTTAAGAAAAACTTTCATGCGCACATTAATTAAGGGTTGGCTTAGGTAGCTTAACTCTGCTAATGATTTCGGGTTTTATTACCACAGGGTAATAAAACTTTTGAAAATCGTCGCAGGTAAAACCCTTCGCTGGTAGATTTGGTGGTTGTTTTTGTTAAGTGTTTAAAACTATCCGCTGCACGTCTATCTGCTTTGAATGTCTGTTTGAAACTGATATTGAAAACCTTATATTTGAGATATTCGTTAAAAATTACGCAAAATTCATCAGTACCAAATTTCAAGTACATCCATTCATCCGTTTAGGCTCGATGTACAAATGGACGCACAGACCAACGGACCGGACGGCATCAGCATGACGAAAACCAATTTTTAGATCTACTCCATCATCATGGTAAACTTGGTTTTGATAAAACCTCAAAAAAAAAATGTTTGAAGGCCCAAATATAATAGTCGGAAGGGTGCGTACGTTGACGTACGAAAATTCCCAAATATGTACATGCAAATCAGTCAATTTACGTCCGCAAATCTGACATTTCTTCAAAAAGAAAAAAACTTTTAATGAAAGTTAAGTGAATTCATATTTTTGTTACACAGAACGTTTATAAGTTTTGTTATTTTATCAAATAAACTTATTTAAAATATTATAAAAAAGATTTAGTATTATAAATTTCTGCCCAACACCGCAGAATGTGAAATGGCTGGAAATGAAGCACCTGAGTGGGATTACAATTTTGTTTATCATTGCTTAATTCTCTGGTACACCAAAATAAATTATTATACAAAATAAATCTTAATCAATTTAAAATATGTTTTTTCTATTAATTTTTACATAAAATTTTGTAAGTCTGAAAGAAATTAATTTTCGAAAACAAAAACAACTGACATAATAATGCTGAAAGAAATTAATTTTCTAAAACAAAAACAACTGACATAATAATGCTTCCGTTCGGTTAAAACAATTATGGGTAAACGGATGCGTTTGACGATCGGAAAGAAACGATTCGTTCGGTTAAAACAATTATGGGTAAACGGATGCGTTTGACGATCGGAAAGAAACGATTCGTTCGGTTTTGACATTGGCTTCCGTTCCCGTCCATATATTACAGTTAGGCCTTAAAACGAAACCATTACTTGCCCCCTAGGCAAGTAAAATAACCGTAAAGACACCCTTCTTTTCTTTTCTCGCGGTAGAGTATGAAATATGGTAAATTAACACGGGAAAGTTTAGCCAGAACTATAATTGAATGAAGCGTCGGATGAAACGGAGGGGAACAGCGATCGCAACCGCACTCGACGGATGAAAACTTATCGAAAATACAAAGAAAACAACAACAATTGACAGTAGCTTAGCTTCCGACTCCATCCGCCAATTATAGTTCTGGCTTTACATTTTGCTATATGGGGGTCTGGGAAAAAATTTATAAATGCATTTTAGTCTAGTGCATTTATGATGTTGTAGGTACAGGAGAGTACGATAACTAAGGCGGCAAGAATTGATAACAGTATTTTGTAGAGGAGTTCACTACAATAATTTTTTACCGTGGGAGGGGCAATTTTCTAAAATATGACGAAAAATAAAAAAAAAATATTCAAAAACAACGGCAACACTTATAGTTATAAATGATATCTTTTTCGAAAGCCAGAATTGAACACTTAGGCCGTGTGTGAATTGCGTTAAATAGTTAAATTCGTGTAAAATTTTTGACACTATTGAGATGAATAAAAAATTTTCAGCTGTTAAAAATTTATTGGGCTCCGGGACCTGGTTAAATTTGAGTTTTGTTTTGTTTTTTTTTTTTTATTAAAAAGGAGTATCATGGCAGAAAAAAGGCAAAAAAAATTTTAAACAATAAATTCTGTTTTTGAAATTATTTTGTTCACCTCAATAGTGTCAAAAATTTAACACGGATTTAACTATTTAACGCAATTCACACACGGCCTTAATTTTAATTTTTAAATCAAATTATTTCAATTAAATGTTCTCTAAATAATCAACTTCAAAATCAAAATTTGGGAAAAAAAGTTAAAAAAAAACACATTTAATACTATTTTTACCAAGACTATGAATTTTAATATGAAATTAATCGATGAAATAAACTGCCGCAATTAATTTCTTACCAAATTCTGAAAACCATATGCTTCTATGTCTTCTAGTTTTTGAGAAAATTGAAAATTAAAAATTTCCTTTTTATCAAATTTGTATTTTTTTAATTTTATTTTTGTTTACATAATGCTTGCAAGCAGTATGCCCCCTTGCAACCCCTCTGTCGCAACCCCTGAGTTTGGGTGTAGGCAAATTTTCTTCAGAATTTTAAATTTTTATTGAATTCAAAAGAAATTTTGTACATACCCAACCTTGACCCCACCGCAAAATCTATAGTGTGCCCAAGCAGGGAGGTTGCAAGGGGGCAGCATGCACCCCCTTACCCATCTCACTTTGAAATGCCTTGAGCTTCATACTTATATCGCGTCTTTATTAATTTTTAAGAATTGGTTTTCTTTCAAAATTTAAAAGTTTCTTCGAATCCAAAAGAAACTTTGTATATACCTAATCTTGACCCCACCCCAAATCCTATAGTGTGCCCAAGCAGGGGGGTTGCAGGGGGGCAGCATGGCCCCCCTTAGGCATCTCACTTTGATACGCCTTGAATTTCATTACTTCTATCATTTTTATTTATTTTTAAGTATTCTTTTTAAAAATATCGCGAAATTCTTAGGACCAATTTAATGGCCTAAGCGAAGCAACGAAGTTGTCTGAGCGGGACAGAGGATACAAAAGGGAGTTTAAATCTTGAGAGCCTTCAAAGCGGGCCAGGCATGATACTTTAATGTTAAAAAGCTGTTAATATTGACGAAAATAGCCAAGAAAATGAAAATCTGATGAAAAGATAATTTTCTTTTTTTTAATTTTAAACTAGAAGCCATAGTATATGGTGTTCAATATTTAATTAGAAATTAATTAAGGCAGCTTATTTCATCTATTAATTTCATATTTAATGTCACAGTCATGATAAAAATTGTATTCAATGTGTTTTTTCAAACTTTTTTCACAAATTTTGACTTTGAAATCGATTATTTCGAAAACCATTGATTGAAAAGACTTGATTTAAAAATTAAATTAAATGTGCAATTTTGGATTTTGAAAAAGGTATCATTTATAACTGTAAGTGTTGCCGTTGTTTTTTAATATTTTTTTTTTATTTTTCGTCACATTTTAGAAAATTGCCATTCCCGCCTAAACGGGGGGAGATAGACCCCCCCCCTCTCATAGTAAAAAATGATTGTATTGAACTAATCTACAAAATACCGTTATTATTTTTCACCGCCTTAGTTATCGTACTCGTACGATAAACGTAGACAGTTAAATTTCGCGTCTTTTATTTTATGTTAAGAACATTTTTTCGATATTCTGAATATTAATAAAATTAATATTAAAAGTTACAAGCCAAAAAAGTAAAAGATAAAGCAAAAAAAAAGTTTTTAAGTTTTGAGCACTTTTTATTTATTAAAAAACCGAGAAACTATTGTATCCCTATAAAAACAAACATTCTTAACACTTTTTTTTAATACACTTTTTTTACCAAATGAAGAGACTTAAAAATAAAAATATTGCACGTCTTGAATTTTCTCTTGTAAGATAAGGCTATAATATACTCACTTATCATTTAAAATTCAAGATTTGGTTGAAAAAAAAATTAAGAAAACAGTAAAGATAAAAACCACAGACAAAAAAGAGCATTTTTGTACATAAAAGTATTAATAACTTTTGTATTTATAGCGACACAAAAAAAAGTTGTATAGCAGAGTCGTAGAGAATTTTAAGTAGAAATTATTATCATAAAAGGCGCGAAATTTAATTGTCTGCGTTTTTTATATAACACACTTTTACCGAGGATGAACAGAAGTCGAGATTATTAATTATTTTTATTAATTATCTATAACTCGCGTATTTTTTAACCTACAGAAAAAAAAAATTTACTGCAAAGTGGAAGATAGGTAAATTAGGCCCGTTCCCTGATACGACTCCTAACTATTTAAGTTCCAAATAAGTAATTAAGTCCTACTTAATGGTTTGCTCCGAATTCAATGTTTGACATAAATTAAGCTAAGTGAAACTTATCTTATGGGGAAGAAAAAGTAGGGTGTAAAACTCTTAAGTTATTCTTTATCTGGATCCACACTAGGTGAAGACGCAAGGCGCAAAAATTGTCTTCGAATTTCCTTTTGATTTTCGATTCGGTGCGTCGCGCGCTTCTACATGTAGTATTTTTATAAGACGCAAATCTGACAGCTATTTTTTTGTATCTTATTTTGCTTCGTGTAATAGCTGGCTTAGTTCTACCCGCGCTCATCATGCGAGGTTGGGTGTATTCAAAGTTTCTTTTGCATTTAAAGAATCTGGAACAAAACACGAATAAAATATAACAAAAGTAATTATTGGACATTATTGTTTTATATGTGGAAAAGGAAAAGTGTGGGGCTTATGTCCCAGTTAAGCTTATGTGCCACTCAAGTGGGATATAATCCTTTAATTAAATGTCGGCCCACTCAAATGGAACATAACTTCCATTAATAAAAAGTGGACGTTATGTCCCTGGGCCTTATGTCTCTGCGCCACGTTTTTATCACTTTTTGAAACTAATCTAGGTTAATGAATAATTAAGAGGCATATAAGACCCAAAACTTTTTTGGAACCTATACCTCGATGGGATGGACATGTACAAAAGTCCCAAATTGGTATTGTGGCCATTGTGCCTTAATAAATTTGAGCCTTATATGCCTTTGAAAATAAAACACAAGGTTAACATACCGGTTAACTTGCGTTCTGATTTTATGCTCACTTTTCTAACATTCGGTCTTATTTCTCAGTTGGGACTCGGAGTTATTTCACTTTGACAGAGTGCAATAAGGCCGAATTTTGGAATTCGGCGTTATTTTACCGCACCGTCTTTAATGCCCTACATAAACAAGCAATATTGAAATCTTTCACCACGTTCCACGTACTGTATTCTGTCATTTTCATAATTTAACTGTATCCGTTCGGTGTCCGCATTATCATTGGGGGTGGCAAAGTACTACTAGTAGTTTACTTGCGAATTGAGATTTCAAATGGAACGCACTTTCAACGAATTCAATACAAATCGTATCTACTCGCGAAGAAGAGCATGAGTAGATGATATTACTAGATTAACCAAAACATCTACTAGTAGTAAACTACCACCTCCAATAGAACAGGGCTAATATCTATTATAATATATACTTTCTATTATAATATAGTATACAATTTATAAAATTCAAGGAACCTACGTTATATTTTATATTTATATAGAAGAGGAGAAGGCATTACGTAATATTTTACTCATAAAAATAGGGTGGGTGGAAACGTAGTATAAAGTTCTCATTCGTATCGGTGCTGGGTTTTTTCTCCATATATTTTTGGACATTCTGTTTAAAAAAATTTCACCAGTTTTATCTTTCGTTTTTTTACAGAAACATTGCTCTTATCGACGTAGAATCATCAGAGCATTCTTCTTTTTTTAGAAGAATGCATTAAAAAAAAGAAGCTTTGCAAAATTCGAAAGTGAAACGAAGGCCATTATTTGCGGATATGGAGGTTTTGTTGAAAAGTCATGCATATAACTTTGATGCTGGTGCTCACCAGTGTCCTACATTCGAGTCATCGTCACCTCTTCAGGAACAGTCATCAATACTGAATACTGCCAATACTGAAAGTTTACAAAGCTCACCCACAACCTCCATATCACCCACCTCAAGTACAAGTATTAAAAGGACGAGTAAGGTTGATGTTGCTAGACAAGAAGCAATATCTAAAGAAAAAACCAAAATAGCTGTTGCCGAAAAATTTTAAATGAACTAACTGAGATTCGGCAAATGCGAAAAAGGCAATTAGATTTAGAAGAAGCAAACTGGGCTCTAGAGGAGAAAGTCCTTAAAAAAACAACTTAATGAATGCTGAAAGAAATATTTTTTAAAAATTAAAACAAATTGTTTTATATCAAAACTGGTTTTGTTAATGTTTATTTGAATTATTTGGCAGTTTTCAACATTCACAAAACTAGTTTTGATATAAAATTAGTTTTTAAATTTAATACAAAAATAAAAGTACAAAAGTTAACTAATTGTATAGCTTTAAAATTAGCTTTGAAATTTGTCTTAAAATATGAACATAAAAAACAACTAATAGCCTGCTTTCACTAGAGCCCAAATGAGTATAAAAAATTAAACTTGAAAGGAGATGGCACATTTTTCTATGGAGCTTGGGCCCAGTGTGTTCACTAACGAAATTGGTATCAAATGAAAGGTGACGGTAAGCACATTACGTGGGTAAAATATTTTCAAATTCGTTAGTGGGGTTTTGGAGATATTTGAGTTTGAAGTTTCGGATTTCACAATCAAGATTTCAGCTAATTTTTCGAACAATTAATCGTAGAATGCGTAATAATGGGTGTACAGAAATAATATTGGTATCAAATGAAAGGTATTTCTCTTGTCTATAAATCTGTATCAAAAGTTTTTTTCTTTATTAAAAAAAATAATACATATTAGGTATTTACTTCTCAAAAGGTGATTTTTTTAAGCGAGGCATTTGGCACATCGAAATATCAAAATATTCAGTGGTGACATCCACTTGTTTTTGCAATTTTTCGATAGCTTAATGTGTTACCTTTAATTCTATATATAAAATAGTTCTTTAAAACATACAAAAACCTTATAATAAGCAAAATACACAAAAACGCGCTGAAATATGCCTATTAAATAATAAGAATAGAAACTATAGTTCAGTCAATGGGGAAAAATCTGGAAAAAGCTATGACGTCAGCTAAGTTTGAATGCAGTATTGAAGAGGGGTTTATCCCAAGTACAAATCTCAGATTGCGTATTGTTTGGTCTTGTGGGGCGACCGCCATTTTGAAAAACGCATATGTCTCAATATCTCGAGAACGGCTGGTCGGACAGAAAACTAGAAAAGACTTTTTAGATTGGAAATTAGTTAATCTTTCTTTTTCTAGTACATCATTTTTCTCTAGGAGTTATTATTTCAGAGTTACACTACCGAAAATTGTGTGTTTTTTGATATTTTAAATATTTTAAACAACCCTTAGAGTTAAGTGCGGAATTACTGAGAATAATATACCTACTTTGCGGTTCTGTTACTCTGAAAGTATAACTCCTATATAAAAATGATGTACTAGAAAAAAAAAAATGATTAACTAATTTCCAATATAAAAAGTCCTTTCTACACATTCTACGATTAATTGTTCAAAAAAATAGCTGAAATCTTGATTTTGAAATCCGAAACTTCAAACTCAAATATCTCCAAAATCCCACTACCGAATTTGAAAATATTTTACCCACGTAATGTGCTTACCGTCACCTTTCATTTGATACCCATTTCGTTAGTGAACACACTGGGCCCAAAAATGTGCCATCTCCTTTGAACTGAACTAATGTGCTAAATTATCTCATTTGGGCTGAAGTGAAAACAGGTTTTAAGATATTTTTAAGGTATGCAATTTATTTATTTTTTTCAATAAATAACCTGATTTCTGATTTTTACTTGCGATATAGGTACTATAGGGCAAGTATAGGATTCGTAAAAAAAATCGAACTCGAGATAACAATTTTACATGACATTACGATGATGGAGAATGCCAAAAAAGTGGGTCCGGCAATTCTGTCTGTCTGTATATACCTCGAGCTACAGCCTAAACGAGTGAAGTGATTTTCTTCAAACTTGGTAGTTAGCAGTTTTTGGTGATTCTCTAGAGAAATTTTTTTTTATGACTAAAACTAACGTTACCTGACATATAACGGAAATAGAAAAGTTAATTTTGTTTAAAAACGGCTCAAACGATTTTGATTAAAATTTGTGTGTGTAGTATTTAACATAAGAGCCAACTTTTGAAATAAAAAAAATATTTTTTGTCCCGTTATTAACCTTACCTGCCCTAGAACGGTTTTTTTGGTTTCTGAATATCTCGTACAAGACAAACCCGATTTCAACGAAAATTTTTATACAAAAGCGTTTAGATAAAGGTAATATCTAAAAAATAGAAAATTTTCAAAAAAATTATTTTTGAGTTTTTAAAAAATATTTAAAAATTTTTTTTTGAAAAATCAATCTTTTGCAAACAGGTCAATGAAAATTTTTGAAATTTCGTTTTTATGTGTAAATTAATTATTTCTTCAAAAAGGCATACCAACTTTTTTTTTTGAAAAATGTAAGATATTTTTTATATATAGAAAATTATTTTTTTTTTAAACGGCTCTAACGATTTTCGAAATTTTTTTGCTAAAAATATCTTTTTGTACAAGTAATAAAATGGCATACTTGTTTTTTTGTAAAACATCATTTAAAATAGTGTTTAATCTTATATATAAAAATGAGTTCGTTAAGTGTGTGTGGCCGATAAACTCGCGTTTGGCTGGTCCGATTTTGGTAATTTTTTTTTTGTTTGAAAGGTATTAATATGTAGATGGTTTGTATCAAAAAAAAATAATACCTTTTCTCCCACTTTCACATACATAGCTGTCAATTTGTACGAGTGAAAAAACACTCTTGCTTTTTAAAAAGCTTAACTAAGCTTTATTTGTAAAAAAATATATTTAGACAGGCTTTCAAAATAATTACACTGGTTTACAATTGTTTTGTTGCCGAAACAAAAATATACTTTTCTGAAGATTTTCGGTGTGCTGAGCTCGAAACCGAAGTCAAAAACAACCAATCAGCTCCCGTTTTTGAGATATTACCGTTAGAAAATGCAAAAAAACGTTATTTTGAGTTCTTCGGATATTATTCTTTTGTATAAAAAAAATTGTTTGAGCATATTATAGTAACGGTTTCTATAAGAACTGTTTTTCATCTTTCGATACCTGTTTAAATCTTTTCAATATCTTTTGTATTGCCCGAGATATCTTAAACTGAAGTCAGTGGGTTTGGCTTCATATATCATAAAGAAGATAATGACGTTATAAAATTTATAAAAATACCAAACAACTGAGGATATCTCGGGCAGAAAAAAGATATGGGAAAGATTTAAACAGATTTAAAAAGGTGGTAAATAGTTCTTATAAAAACCACTAAATATGCTTAAACAATTTTCCATATACAGGGTGTCCCAAAAGTAATGGATCAAACGAAATATGCTGATAGGGGAACTTAAGGGCTCTCAGAATTTGGTAACTTGTTCATCCCAAATCCTTACGGTTTTCGATTTAATGCAATTCTTGTGAAATTTCGAAAAATCCTTACTTTGCAACAGTATTTTGCTTCCTGCGCCCATTATTGATTTTTGTTTTTTAAAATTCTTTTACAAAAACATTGGCAGATAATTAGGAACAATTAATTAATCAAAATGCTTTTTATCCTATACGCCATTTCGCTGCAAATTAACTAACAGTTTCAAGTTTTATAAAAAATCAATTTCTAACTTTTATTTGAGAGCAAAACCGCAAAAAAAATTTGTACGGTGTGAGAATGGTTTATTATTTTAAAAAGTTGCCCTGTTATTCTAGTTTTCAAAAATGTATAAAAGTTCGCAAAGTTGCAGTTAGATCGCATAATATTACAATTTGAATTCAACAAAACAGGGTTCTTCAGAGCAAAAATACAAACAAAAATAGAGACTTTTGTTCAAAGAAAAATAAACAAATAACAGTTCGAGAAAATGTGTTTATTTTTGGTTGTTTTTTGTTCTGAAAAACCCTGTTTTGTTGAATTCAAATTGTAATATTATGCGATCTAACTGCAACTTTGCGAACTTTTATACATTTTTGAAAACTAGAATAACAGGGCAACTTTTTAAAATAATAAACCATTCTCACACCGTACAAATTTTTTTTGCGGTTTTGCTCTCAAATAAAAGTTAGAAATTGATTTTTTATAAAACTTGAAACTGTTAGTTAATTTGCAGCGAAATGGCGTATAGGATAAAAAACATTTTGATCAATTAATTGTTCCTAATTATCTGCCAATGTTTTTGTAAAAGAATTTTAAAAAACAAAAATCAATAATGGGCGCAGGAAGCAAAATACTGTTGCAAAGTAAGGATTTTTCGAAATTTCACAAGAATTGCATTAAATCGAAAACCGTAAGGATTTGGGATGAACAAGTTACCAAATTCTAAGAGCCCTTAAGTTCCTCTATCAGCATATTTCGTTTGATCCATTACTTTTGGGACACCCTGTATAAAAGAATAAGGTCCGAAGTGCTGTATTTTCTAACGGTAATATTTCAAAAACGGAAGCTGATTAATTTTTTTTGACTTCGGATTCGAATTCAGCACACCGAAAACCTTCAGAAAAGTATATTTTTGTTTCGGCAACAAAAAAAAAGTTTAATTTTGTTAACCAGTGTTATTATTGTTTATAGTATGTCTGTGATGCCTCTCAACGTTTGAATTTGCTTGAAGCAGACACTCATTGGGACTCAACGCTTCCTGGTGCATTTGTTTTGTCTTCGCCACATCATATTGTTCTCAGTTATATAATCACATCTAATCCTCCAAATCCACTCGAACTTTAGCATAATTTCCGTGATTAGGATTAGATACACCGAATGCGCCGTGTGACATTAAATCCACATTTGGATTACAAAAAATGAAAAAATGTATATGCGAATAAAGCATTGGCACAATTAGGATTGGTTGCTCCAAATCGTGAAGAGCAAGATGTTCTTGATCAAGAAATACTACGCGGAAGGCAATACAATTGCGTTGAATTAAGAATATTTGTGCAAACCAATTCCCGAAGTATGACACTATTATGCAAGGTGTCATCAATCAGAGTTGTGGTTTGTATTTCTTAGATGCACCCGATGGTACGGGAAAAACATTTTTGATATCATTACTTTTAGCATAAATACGATCTGAAAATAAAATAGCATTGGCTCTGGAAATTGCAGCCATGTTATTAGATGGTGGCCGTACAGCACACTCGGTTCTTAAATTGCCTTTGAATATGCAGGTTAATGAAACACCTACAGTACCTTGCCATATTATTAGGGCCAATCGAACAAAATACAATTTTTTGGTCCATGTTGCTGAATTTTCAAAGTTTTTGTCGAAATATCTTGAATTTTATTTGTCCCATTTACTTGCACTTATCATGTAGATACGGATTGACTTAAAAAAAGTCAAAGAATTCATACTTTTTGATACAAAATAACGTACAATAGGGGATAAGCTCTAAAAGACGTTTCCTATGGAATTCACGCCCGGATAATTACCAGACCGGTCCAATACTTAATTTTTTGTACCGAGGAATAACGTGACATGCTTAACTTTAATGGCAAGGATCGCATTTTGCATAAACATAGAAGCTCTGATCGTCTGGATAGTACGTAATTTTCTAAGATTTGGAGTAGTTTTTTTTTTCGTATAAGACCAGGCAAGTACGTTTATCACATAAAAAAACATCCTCTGATCATTATTGGCTGTGCTGCTATTTCAGGAAAAGGATGAGGTTCTTTTTATATTGTGGAAAACGCCAGACCAAAACAAAAGGAGCTTGGGAACGTTTTGATTCTACGATTTCAGAATAGGCTCGAGACTCGAAGCATTTATATCTATGCAAGACTGGGTCCTTACCATAAAGTTAAGAATGTCACGTTATTCCTCGATATACAAATTCAAGTATTGGACCGGTCTGATAATTCTCCCGGCATGAATTCCATAGGAAACGTCTTTTGGAGCTTATCCCTTATGTACGTTATTTTGTATCAAAAAGTATGAATTCTTTGACTTTTTTTTAAGGCAATCCGTATCTACATGATAAGGGCAGGTAAATGGGATAAAAAAAATTAAAGACATTTCGACAAAAACTTTAAAAATTCAGCAGCATGAACCAAAAAATTGTATTTTTTCGCTTGGGCCTAATAATATGGCAAGGCTTTTTGATACATTATAGTCCTGGTATATCCAATGAATTCAAAAACTCCGTTTGGTAATTTGATACATTGCTTTCATTTGTGATAAGGTCAACCGATTTGTAGGCAAAACATTGTGCATTTATATAGTTTAAAATTGTTGCATTGATTTCAGAAACATTTTTATTTGTACCAGCCACTATTGAACGTTGACTCAGCCAAGTATGATTTTTGTAATTTGTCTTTATACTTGGAAATACATTTTGAATCAATTCATTTTTTGAATTTACATTGAAAAAATTGTTTTGAAGTGTAATTCGGCCTTCCGAATCAAGTGCCGCTATTCTATCAACAATGTCCAATAACTGCATAAATTACAATAAATTGGTTAATTTTCATTACAATAAACCAGTTTTTTTCGGTTTAAATGTATTTTCAAACAAGTTCTATTTTTTTAAAAAGTACACACAGCGAAGCGGGTGGGGGTTAGCTAGTTAATTATAAAAACAGATTTTAATTTTTATACTACTTATGAAATTTCTTGGAAATATCAATTTAAAAATTTTCTTATTTTCTTGAATTAAAAGCTTTAACATAAGAGTTACTTTTAGCATAAGAGCAAGTACGTGCGACCCCAGTCGTGCATTTTATTTTAAGTTTTCATTTAAAAGTTACTTTAAGGTACCATTGTTATTCGTTTGGTACAAAATATATTTTTACTGTTAAATTTTAAATTATATGAATTTTATTTATTTTTTTTCACAACTTTGTATTATATAGTTAATTAAGTTGTTTTCTTACTTTTTTTAAAGTAAAAATACATTTTCAAGTAAAAAAATTTACTTTTTTCATTTTATTCAAACTGAAATAAAACATTTTTTTGTCTGACTTATTAAAAAAAGAAAGTAAATTACATATGTCATCGAAGGAGTTTTCGAAATTTCGGTCTATTTGAAATAATGTTATATGGTTAGGTTATGCAGAATAACACTGCCAACCACAATTTTGACTGCCATTTCGGGTGTATCGACATCGATGTATTTAAGGCGACGAGATCGGCCTTTCAGCAATCCAAAAGCTCTTTCGATAACAAGCCCTTCCCATGCTGTGCGCTGTGTTGAAACGTTTTTGAATTGCATTCAGGTGTCCGGATTGGGATTTGAACATTTCTTAAAAGAGGATATGCAGCATCACCCAAAATATGGTAATCGTTTGACACGATTTCATCTATTTTATCAAAAAGACTGCTGTTTCTAAACACCCTGGCATCATACAGGCGGGATGGGGCGCCCACGTAAATATCTATCTTCCTATTATAGTAGTCAATAAGATTTCCAGTAGGTTGTTTTATTTGAATGTGACAACCATCGATTGCACCAATAACTCCAGGTATTTTGCCATCGGCTTTTTCCTTAAAGCACTAAAGAAACAATTTTTAATATTATCCCTCTGTGACACACCTCTTTTTTGCGAATTTGGTTTATACTTTTTCATGTCGCTAGAACTTTTTTCGGTCACACTATTTTATAAAGAATCATGTATGAAATTGATGTAGAATTTTCCGGGGAATTCTAATATTGTATTCGCAATTCCAAAAAAGTATATTTTCACCCTTATACAGACACTTTTTTGTGACCACTATTTATTTTTGTCCTGCCATTTTCGCACCCGTGCGCCGACAGAGGGTTATAAATAAAATCTTCCTGGTATGAGATATGTTGGTTTTTGTTTTCAAAACAATTTTTTTTTATTGAAGTACAATCATCGGCACGAAAATAGTTGTTAATTATGGCTCTCGTGCTTTACTTTTGCGAAGAAATTGGCCGTAAGTGTATCATGATTAATTATAGTAATTTTCTACTAACTTCTGCTATGCTTGGGTATAGGTTTTTTGGAGGCCACTTGGGCTGAAGCTAATAATGGCTTCTAAGACCTTACAAAAACATGGTGCTCAAAGCTTTTTGCGAAATCAAATCTATCTCCTTACTTACTTACTTAGGGTGACCAGCGCCGTAATGCGGCTACAATCCGCTGTGGATTTGGGCCTAAACCAACAAGCTTCGCCAACCAGCTCTATCCTTAGCTCGCTGCTTCCAGTTGCGCACGCCAAGTTGATTGAGGTCCCTTTCCACTTGGTTGCGCCACCTCAGACGAGGTCTTCCTCTACTGCGCCGTCCCTCTGGGTTGGAGTCGAAAACTTTCCGGGCCGGAGCATTGTTGTCCATGCGCTCCACGTGACCTAGCCATCTCAGGCGCTGCACCTTCACTCTCTTGGCTAGGTTAGCGTCCTTGTACAACCCGTAAAGCTCGTTGTTGTATCTTCTTCTCTAATCACCATCTATACACACGGGACCAAAAATCGCACGAAGAACTTTTCTCTCGAAACAATCCAAGATGTTTTCATCCGCCTTCGTTAAAGTCCATGCTTCTGCATCATATAGCAGGACTGGGATGATAAGGGTCTTGTATAGGGACACCTTAGTTGCTCGAGAGAGGGCTTTGCTGGTCAATTGCCTTCTCAAGCCAAAGTAGCAGCGGTTGAAAAGAGTTATTCTCCGTTTGATTTCAGCGCTGATGTTGTTGTCCGTGTTTATAGCGGAGCCTAGGTAGATGAAGTCCTTTACTACCTCGAAGTTATGGCTGTCGATGGTGACGTTTTGTCCAATGCGTCGGTGTTGAGTGTCCTTATTTGACCAGCATATACTTGGTTTTGCCCTCATTGACCCTTAAACCCATTTTTGCCGCTTCCGTTTCAATGCTTACAAAAGCGCCATTGACATCACGCATCACGCTGAGTTCTTCCGATTATGTCAATATCGTCGGCATATGCAAGCAGCTGAACGGACTTTTGAAAGATGGTGCCTCTGGTGTTGACGTTTGAGTTCTGTATAATTTTTTCAAGAACGATGTTAAAAAAATCGCATGACAGTGCGTCGCCTTGTCTAAAACTTTTTTCGACATCAAATGCTTCGGTTACGTCTTTACCGACTCTGACGGAGCAGAGTGCATTCTCCATCGTCATCCTGCACAGCCGGACGAGCTTTGCAGGGATGCCAAAACTAGACATAGCTCTATACAATTCATCTCTGTATATACTGTCATACGCGGCTTTAAAATCGATGAACAGGTGGTGGGTATCGATTTGTTGTTCCTGGGTTTTTTCCAAGATCTGCCGTAATGTGAATATTTGATCGATGGTGGACTTTCCTGGGTCTAAAGCCACACTGATAAGTACCTATCAGGTTGTTGACGAACGGCTTCAGACGTTCACATAGTACGGCAGAGAGACTCTTATATGAGATGTTAGGGAGGCTGATTCCTCTGTAGTTGGCGCAGGTTAGAGGGTCTCCTTTCTTAAGGATCGGGCACACGATGCTGAGATTCCATTCTGTGGGCATGCTTTCCTCCGACCATATTCGGCAGATGAGCTGGTGCATACTCCTAACCAGGTCATCTCCTGCTGCTTTAAATAGTTCGGCAGCAAGCCGTCCGTCAGCTCCAGCGGCTTTGTTTGACTTTAGCCTTCACTTCTTCCAGGTCGGGGGGACTAAAATTTGGCCTTCACTGTCGATATTGAATGGTGCAATCTGTCTTTGGGCGGGGTTGGCTTCGGCATCGCCATTGTAGAGATTGCAGAAGTGGTCTTTCCATATTCTCAGCATCGCTTGCGTCTCTACTACGATGTTTCCCTGTTGGTCTTTACAGGCTTCAGTTCTAGGTTTATACCCCTGAGATGTTCTTTTTACATTCTGGTAAAACTTACGAACTTCATTCCTGTTATAGCATTCCTCTATTTCCACGATCGAATCTTTCCGTGTTGCCTCTTTTTACTCCTGAGAAGCCGATGTTCTTCTGTTCTTTTCCGCTTGTAGAGCTCATTGGCAGCTCTGGTCCTTCTGTGCAGCGCCGCTTTGTATGCTTTCTGTTTAGCTGCATGTGCTTGCCGGCATTCATCATCAAACCAGGAGTTTCGTTGTGGTGGCCTTGTGAAACCCAGCACTTCAGAGGCGGCATCTCTAATGGCTTCTTGGCATGGCTGCCACTGGTTATCTATACTTGCTGCTGGCGGCGTAGGACTTCTTAAGAGGTTATTCGAGACGCGATCGGAATAGGACCTGGCAATCTCTTGCGATTGTAGTCGTCCGACGTTAAACTTCCTCACAACATTTCCTTGTGTTGGTCTGGAAATCCGCATCCGTACATTGGCTACAGCCAGGTAGTAGTCAGAGTCAATGTTGGCTCCTCGGAACGTTCGGACGTCCATAATACTGGAGGAATGTCTAGCGTCAATCGTTGACAGTTGATTGATCTGGAGATTTCCATGTCCCTTTATGAATCTTGAGATGCGGGAAACGCGTACTTGCTATGACAACACTTTGCCCCGCAGCAAAGTCGACTAGCCTAAATCCATTATCGGATGTGTTGTCGTGCAGGCTAAGCTTTCCGACTGTGCTTCCAAAGATATCTTCTCTTCCTAGCTTTGCATTAAAATCACCCAGGACAATTTTAATGTCGTAGCTTGGGATTTGCTCGTAGGTTTTTTCGAGGAGCTCGTAGAAATTATCTTTGGTGGTATCGTCTTTCTCTTCCGTGGGGGCGTGTGCACATATCAGGCTTATGTTGGCGAATTTAGCCTTTATGCGGATCGTGGTGAGGCGCTCGTTGACACAGTTAAAACTCAGAACGTGCCTAAGTCTGCCTCCGATGACAAATCCACATCCAAATGTGCCCTGTTGCCGGTTGCAGTCGCCGTAGTAGATATCGTGGGTCTTCAATTTTCTCTTGCCCGGCCCTTCCCATCGCATTTCTTGGATGGCAGTTATATCTGCCTTATAGCAGTCGAGGGCCTCCGCTAATTGTTCGACTGCACGAGGTCTGTTAAGGGAACTAACAATCCACGTACAGATTCGAAATTCGTTGTCCTTATTTCGTTTGCTAGGGTCGTCATCAGTAAATCCATCCGTTTCCGAGGCTTGTCGTCGTTCCATAACTACATCCTACTTCTGGTCGAGCAGTTACCCCGACGACGGCAGAAGCCCCCAACCTGGAGGGCCAGGCCCTTTGATGACTCCAAGGACGAGAGGTTGGCTAAGCCGCTCCTTATAGACCTGTGCTCTGAATATGTCTGAGTAGCTCGTATAAGTTGTTCACCAAGTAGTTCGGCCTTACTGGAACTGGTGACGCTACCGTTGATTCTAAAAACGAATTCTTCCACTACCGTCATTTGTTGGAAGTGCCTTGGTGGGAACACTCCTTCGTTGGGGGGGTAATTAGTAGCAGCAGCCTACTCCGCTTCGACCTGTCGACCATGGGAGGCCCTTCTGCGAAAACAAGTTTCGCGATCGCATAGCTCTAAGCTTCATAGTAGTAGTCACCGTAAGCCCATCAGCCACGACAAGGCTTACCCCCATGGATGGAATCTATCTCCGGCCGATAAAAAACCTTTCTTGCTTACTAAGCATTCAAATTGTGAACAAAAGCTTTTTCCGCATATTTTGGACATCCGCATTTTCTAGTTTTGATAAGAGATCCTAAAATAAAACATTATTAAATAGGAAAGAAGGTGCAAAAGTTGTTAAATAGTTCCGTACATCGAAGCATTCCAGTGACATACGGAAATGTTGCCGGAATTCTTCATCACTGTACCGAGGAAGTATTTCTTCATAGAATTTCTTTGTGTCTCATTTTGTAATCCATATGCCGCAGGATTCTCAACAACGTGTGAAAAACCCAACAAGTCGTTGACTACGAATGTAGCTGCATTGACTATAAAAATATTTTTAGCCAAAAGTTGAATGAAATGACCGAAACAAATTTTTTTATTATAAACTCACATAAAACTTCATCCTCAGTATCACTCATTATAAATTTGTATATAAAGGAGATGGCACATTTTTCTATGGAGCTTGGGCCCAGTGTGTGCACTAACGAAATTGGTGTCAAATGAAAGGTAACGATAAGCACATTACATGGGTAAAATATTTTCAAATTCGTTAGTGGGGTTTTGGAGATATTTGAGTTTGAAGTTTCGGATTTCACAATCAAGATTTCAGCTATTTTTTCGAACAATTAATCGTAGAATGCGTAATAATGGATGTACAGCAATAATATTGGTATCAAATGAAAGGTATTCCTCTTGTCTATAAATCTGTATCAAAAATCTTTTTCTTTGTTAAAAAAATAATGCATATTAGGTGGTTCTTCTTCTTCTTCTTCCTTTTTCTCGGCGCTGTTATGATCTCGATGTCGAGGGGATCATAACTATCCCACGTAACTGCTTCACACTAGTGATCCGCCTGTGGGGTTCGCCGGGTTGACCTCAGAAATCGGCGGCAAGCCTCCCGGTTTTGTATTGTTCCATTTCTAAGGCCAACTGAATGCTGGTGGTTTTGCATTTGCTTGTAACAGGAGTTTTTAGGCCTACCTTTCTTTCTATTTCGTGTTAGAACGTTGTATGATATTGCTTTTTTGACGGGGTTCTCAGGATCTCTCCTTTGAACATGGCAATACCAACTGAGTCGGTCGTGTTCAATTTTTTGGGAGATGGTGTTTTTAACATGAAGGCTTCCTCGGATCTTCGTACTTCTAATTCTATCATATTAGGTGGTTACTTCTCAAAAAGTGATTTTTTTAAGCGAGGCCTTTGGCACATCGAAATATCAAAATATTCAGTGGTGACATGTACTTTTTTTTGCAATTTTTACATAGCCCTATGTTTTACCTTTAATTCTATATATAAAAAAGTTCTATAAATCATACAAAAACCTTATAATAGGGGGAAGTGGTCACCCTTCGTACAGTTTTTACTTATTTTTTTTTTAGTTATTTATTTACTCACTCCAGCTTCGAGAAAATGGACTTTATTTGTAATATGTATGTATATTATTACACTTTACAAAAATTTGACACTTCTAAGTCAAAGGCTTAAATAGTTATAGCCATTTTACTGGGATTAGATTTTTGTACGAATCCTCCCCACCCGTGGGGTACCTTCGTACAGCACATGGGGTACATTCGTACAGGATATTTAAAACGTTAGTTTGACTAACTTTTGATTTGTCAAATGCCAAATATGAGTTTTAAAACATTTAATTACTTATTAATGTATTAATTAATTGAACTTGACTCAGAAAAAAACAAAAACAAATAAAAAACTTAATTTTTCGCGATTCGACGATTCTGAAACAAATTATTATTTACATATATAAAAAAACCAACCTTAATTTACTATAGAATGCGAAAAACTTATTATAGAGGTTTAAATTTCATTTCAATAAAACTGTATCTCCGTGTTTTGATTGTTATCTGCTCAAGAAAATTTACTGGCGGGCATACGTATGCGTACGAATATGCCCCATGTTTGACTGTACGAATGCTCCCCAAGCTGTACATAATGCAGAAAAATCGATTTTTGAAAAAATGTACTGAGGTTTTGCAATATTTATAATTAAAACACAAATTTAACACTTTAATCAACAATTCTTCATTAATGTTTAGCCAAAAACATACTTAACTTAAACACAACATGACATCAAATGTACATAAAAAAATTACTCAGAGCACTAAAAAACACTAAAAGTCTTGTGGCGACCGAATCCGTTGCACTTAGGATTCAAAATTTATCTAGCAGCTCGGCGCCTACTATGTCTATGCACACTAGTAAGCACGTGTTTGAATACCGTTTAGTTTTTGTTTTATGTTCACTGTACGAAGGGTGACCGTGTACGAAGGGTGACCACTTCCCCCTAAGCAAAAAGTAGGTAAAAATACATATTATTATGCACAAGAATTAAATTAAAACGTTATTATTTAAGAACGTTATTAAGATTTGAATTTTTTTGATTTGAAATGTATTTTATGTCCTGTGTTCTTGAAAATTTTGCAGTTCCACTATGAAGATAAAGTCCATCGTGTTCGGCCCTTTATTTTGTATCTTGCTCTGAATGCCTTTCCTTAATCCGAAATGCTTAGCAATATTAGGACGTTGACGATTGATTGATTCGGGTGTAAGATCTGTTGTGCTATATGAGTTAGTTCTTCATTCATTCATTCATTAATTTTATAGCTCCTCCTCTAACCTAATTCCTTTCAGGAAATTAAGTAGGTATTTGGGGTATTTTCATAGAGTGTAATTTATCCTCATCGACCTGGTAGCGACCCAGGTGTTTGAATCTTTGGTGTATTAGTGCATTACAACTACCCAGAATGTGATCTGGGGTGGAATCGGCTAAGGTGAATGTTGATTGTTGATCATCACAATAAATGAATCGGTGATTGTTAAAACAACATAAGTGACAAATTTTTTGAAACCACTTTTATAACTGTTTTGCATTGCTTATGGGTAGATATATGATTTGATATTTGGATCATATAAAATTTCGAGGTTAAAATACGCATTTAGTGCTAAAACAACATATCTCTTCTGCCAATTTTGAAATTGAGTATTAAAACACCTTAAGTACTTCATATTAATTTGTTTTTTTACATTCAACGCTGGAAAAACGAAGTAAGTAAACTGATGTTTCTTACAGTTTTTGAATATAAAATATGATGCTCTGTTATTTTCCCTGAGCCATTAACTTCGACATTTTGTTCTAGAGTTTTCAAGCTATTAATACCAGCAAAGAATTGAAAATGAAAAAAAAATTGAAGATGAAAAAAAAAATCGTAAATCTTGTCTTAAAGGCTTCTAGTTTGGGTTCTATTGGTTTGATATTCAAAATCAAGGTCTTTAAACTCAGGGAAAATTACAAACCATCATATTTTTGACTTCAAATTAACATTAAAATTCAATGAAACAATCAATAAAGTGTTAAATGCAAAAATGCATTTTATACTATTTTGAAGTACCTACGGCACAAGGATAAAACTTTTGCACAATATTAGTAAGACTTAACTACGTCAAAAAATAACAAATTCATTGCTGGCCGTGGAACTTCCACTTTCGCCTATTTGTTTAATGTTCTTGTTTTTTAATGTATGTATCAATTAAATTGCTGAATTATGATGGTCTTTTATTCATTTCCATTAAATTTGCTAATACTGGATGTAAAATGAGTGTCAAAACAACATTATTTCCAAGTAATTAAGTGGTTTTGACTCCCAACAAAACGTTGGGTGTTAAAACAACATATGAAAAATATTTATTTTTTGTTAAATCTTCTTTGATAAAGATATTTTTTTAAAACTTTTAGTTAGTTTCAACTCCCAACAAGGCCTCTAAACCGAATTTAAAGCTAAAATTGTCAATGCGGCCGCGTCGTCAAAAATACAGAGTTTTTTGTCTCTCCTGAAAAAAAAAAAATAAAAATGTTACTTATGTTGTTTTAACAATCACCGATTCAAATACTTTTGCTCCACGTAAGGTGATTATCAAAGTGACGATCACCTTTTAGTTATGGTTTGTGGGTGACAGCTATTTAGGTGTCACCTTCACTTTCTATTGTTATTGAAATCCTCAACGGCGACCTACATTATATTCTTAACTAACACAAAAATTTTAGTTCGTTGAGTCAAATATGGTTTCTTGTGAAGAAAAAATATAGAATATTTAATATTTATTAAGAAATAAAAAATGAAATTGGGAACCGGTAGGGATCGAACCTCGGTCTCCAGCGTGTGAGTCGAATGCTCATCGAAATGGGAACGGGTCGTTATTCTGTACTCCAAAATTCTGTATGACCAAAATTCTGTATCTGAAGAAAAAATTCTGTATGAACATAATTCTGTATTCCATTATTCTGCTTTTCTATTATTCTGTATTTCAAAATTCTGTAAATCCAAAATTCTGTCAAAATTCTGTAAATCCAAAATTCTGTTTTTCAAAATTCTGCAAATCCATTATTCTGCTTTTAAAAATTCTGTAATTCTAAATCTCTACATTAAAACATGTCCCTCAAGTAAGCAGAGCAAGTACCCCAAAATTATATCAAGTGCTCCCCTTCTTTTAGAAAAACTTAATGTTCTGCCAACTCGATTTAAAGTTAGCAGAGCAATTACCAGAAAATGCCTTAAACTGTTAGTAAAAAATTCGGGTTTAGATTAATATTTAGGTACCAAACAAAAATTCAAAAAAAATTTTTTTTTACAAAAATAATTTTTTTTCTGTGATCTTCGAAAGAAATTTTTTTTTTAAATTATCTTGAATAATTAAGTGCTTTGAGTTTAATACCCAATTTTCGAAAAAAATTTCCGAGATTTTCCATTAAAAAAAAATATTTTCATTTTCCATACAAATTCATGTTCTACTAACTTGAATTTTTTTTTTTTCAAAAAATTCCACTTTTTTGAAAAAATTGGACATAAATAATTGAATGTTCGAATAATTTGAATTAAGCGCTCCATTTTCCGATAAGTTTTCCGAGATTTTCATGTTCTGCTGGCTTGAATTTCATTTTTCTCAAAAAATTCAATTTTTTTCGACAAAATTCGAATAGAGTTATTAAGTACATGACTAATTTGAGTTTAGTACCCTGGGTGCTTTCATAATTGCATGGTTGCTTTGTTTACATGCGGTCATTTGCGATCAGACTAATGTCAGAAAAACTATTTGCGCATGTATTTTACTTTGAATTTATGAACACTTTTTCTGATTTGAGTCTTTTGTCAAAAGTTTGAAGTTTCAATTCAGCCTCTTCTTCAAAATAAACCATTTCCATCCTTTAAGAAAAAAATCTTTTTTTTAAACATTTCTCCAAATATTAACAAATTTATTATATGCAAGAAATTCGCAGCTATTTTTATTATTTTGACTTGAATTTTGAATTTTCATTCAAAATTCTGATAGAATTGAGAAATAAAGGAAAGCTGTATCATTTTGTACGTCATGTTTAAATTCATTGCGCATGGGAATTTTTTCATTTCACATTTGCGCTGCAAATATTTGCGTTTTACATTTATGAACACCTGAAATTTGTCATTTGCATTAATGAAAGCTTTGCATTCGTCAGACTTGCGCAACCATGCATTTATGAAAGCACCCCCTATTTTCCGAAAAATTTTCCGAGATTTTTCATTAAAAAAATATTTCATTTTCCATGTTTTTTTTTTTTGTAAGTTGTTCTTTCTTCGTTATTAAACATAAAACCATCGACACACAATTTATCCTTTCCTTTATTAGGTTTTAATAATTGAATATTTTCCATTTTTCTGAATTCATTTTATATCACGATTAACTCATAACACTTAACTTAAACTGTCGAACGCAAACTGCTTCAAGGTTCTGCATAGAAAATATCAAAAATCTGTACTCCAAAAATTCTGTAAATGATAAAAGAAAAATTGTTTTGATAATGAAAAAAGTGCGCACTTTTTTCATTAGGGTCAATGTGGGTAAATGTAAACAGGGGTAAATGAGAACATGGCTGATAACAAGCTTCAGTTAAGTCTCTTTGACGCATACATCAGTACAAATCGCGGACGCATGCATCTTTTAACTTATGCGTCAAACTCAATGCTGTCAAAGGAGAATTCATTCGACGAGGTTATTTTCCGTGAAAGATAATTTTTTAAAGTGTCAAACAAGTCGTTAGTCTTTTAGAAATATTAAAAATTTTTGCAGATTCAATTAAGTCAGTACAATTTGCAAATACTTTTTAGTTTCGAATTTTGATGTAGATTCTATGTGAAACAAACAAATTTTAAAATACAGGACATTTATGTCGATTTGCATGTGTTTACATTTACCCCAGAATATTTTTCATGATGGGAAAATGTAAACAACGTATTCTGGGGGTAAATACAAACATATATTTTTGCTGAAATTATTTGTTTTAATAAAAATAATGTATTTTTAGTCAATTACTACTGATACAAATCCATCATCTTCAGTGGATGATGATGCAAAATCGGTCTTTGACGTAAAAACAAAAAAATATGACGTTCAGAGCTGCTCAGGATGCATATTGGGTGCCTATATAAAGAATCAAAAGAAGAATACAAAAACTTTTATTGGAATTTGAAAAAGTTTTTGTCAAATACTTTCTTGAACGTTTTTCAAGTCGTTATCCATATGATAAAGAGGAAATTCTAAATTTTAAATCAGTGTTCACATTTACCCCGAATTTGTAAAAAAAACACAAACATGGTGGGGTATTTGTAAACATGCCATATTTGACAGTAATTTCAACAATTTGGGAAATATTTGTTTATATTTATAAAGAAGAATTGCCATCATTTCATATTTGCATTTGAAGATACCTGTGAAGTTGTTCCGTGAAAACATTAAAATCTAAAGTCAAAAGAAAAAAACAACATGAAATTGTTTACATTTACCCACATTGACCCTATCAAAACAATTTTTCTTTTATCATTTACAGAATTTTGGAGTACAGAATTTTGGAATACAGAATTTTGAAATCCAGAATTTTGTGTTTACAGAATTTTAGAATACAGAATTTTAAAATACAGAATTTTATCATTTACAGAATTTTGGAGTACAGAATTTTGGAATACAGAATTTTGAAATCCAGAATTTTGTGTTTACAGAATTTTAGAATACAGAATTTTGAATTTACAGAATTTTAAAATACAGAATTTTGAATTTACAGAATTTTAAAATACAGAATTTTGGAATACAGAATTTTGGAATCCGAATTTTGGCCCATACAGAATTTCGACCCCAACCCCATCGAAATGTCTGCATTTGTAGGATTTGGTGATACTTTACTCAGAGCAAAGAATAGGTAATGGTCAAAAGTGACAATCAAAAAGGTGACAATCAACTATCACCTAAGCCGATTCCACCCCAGAACAGCCGTTATTAATGGGGTTTTCCGTGGGTAATTCAGATTTAGATCAAAACAATTTTTTTCGTCGTACATGGAACACGATTTGATTTTTTTTTAGGCACTGTATTAGTGAATTTCGTGTACGTGTTTTGTTATGAATCTGCCAATTCCTTTTAACTTGCTTACATCTTTTAAAAATGTATTTATTTAGTATTTATTTAATATCATCAATAGAAGAAAACTCTTCCCGACCGAAATAAATTACAAACAAAAAGAAAAAAATTGTTTCTTTCAAGTTGCAGCTGATAGCTGATCCCAAAAAATCTAGATCTGCATTGATCGTATATCAAAAATAAATCAATTTATTTTGCACCATGGAATGCAAAAACAATTCCCCTGTTTGTGATCTGACAGACTAAGATCAAAAATAAATTGATTTTTTTTACCCGTGGAAACCCCCATAAGCAGCGATGCCAACTGAGGCATAATTATGCCTTTTAGGCATAATTCTATTAGCAAAGGCATTGAGGCTTATTTTTTGCCAAAAAGGCATAATTTTTTTCACTCCAATCTTGATTTATATTTTAAAAGTTTCAAATAATGTTATTAAATTTTGATAAAAAAAGACTTAAAGTTATTATTTTATAATTATAACTTATAAATAAAGGTTGTTCGACATTTTCTTACTAGAATTTCTTTTTACCATTTATAACTCTTGGTAATGTTTAATTTTTGAAGAATTTTGTCCTCACTAATCAATTTAATTAGAAAAGAATCTGCAAAAAGGCAATTTTGTTCCTATAAAAAAAATCTAAAACGCTTGCAAATAGTCGATTATTCCTTATTGGTGAAAAAAATTGTCGTTAATTTCTTCCAATTATGTAAAGCAATATCTGAATTTCCTTGAAAAATTTGTCTCGAAGAAAATTAGTTGCTGTTTCGTGACAGATAAGTAGCCTTAATGTATAAATTAATTAATTAAACATTTCGTTTTGCGTTCTTGCACTTTTTGTGTATAATTTTTCACAACACAAACTAAGAAATCTAAATTGAGGCATAATTTATTTGAAAAGGCATAATTTTTTTTCAAGTGAGGAATAATTTTGACTGAATGGGTTGGCAACGCTGCCCATAAGTATCTCTTCACCTTTCCGAAGGTTATATGGAATTTGAAAATAATGGTTAGTATGAAGATATTTATAAGTTATAACAAACATTTTTGTTTTGTTTAATTCTTAAGCCTTACAGCCATATTATTCACTCTGGATTTAATTTGGACTAAAGTGAATTTTAACAATCACTCAAATCCGCAAATTTGATAAAAGATTGGATTAAAGTAGTGAATGTTATGGATTAGGATTTATTTTTGGGATTTAAATTTCTTTACATCCAGATGTATTTTTAAAGTAGTGAATAATATGGCCGTTATTGTACCTTGAGATGAATCCGGTTTCTATGTTGAAGTTTATACTACCCCATGTTGTGCAATGTGCTTTTGAAGGGCAAAAGATTGCACGAACATCATTATATAGTTTTTTATTTTACTACTTACGTGATTCAGAATTATAATATTTCATTTTGCTATCATTTTAATCAACTATGAGAAGAGTTTATTTATAAAGCAAATGATTCAATCAAAATTGTATTACCTAGCTGTGTCTCGGAAATACATATTTCTTTAGATGATTTTTTCTTTTATTCAAGCTTAAAGCTTAGTTCGCAGATAGCGCTAAATTTTATCTGACATTTTTTTCTTCATCGTTTTTACGGTTCTACTAATTTTGACTGATAAAAATATACAGTTAGAAATGAAAATGTGATTTTTAGTTGCAGCTGCGCAAAACTCTGTTTTAATTTTAGCTCGGCCTAATTTAAGAGAGAAATCTGTGGGAACTAAAATTTAGCGCGATGTGCGTACTAGGCTTTAATGTTAATACCGTCTACTAATAGACATTCGTATTTACATCATAAAGACGGATAATTTAAAGGCTTTGAAAAGTTTAAGTTTTATTTTAAACTACGTAAAATAATTCTTAAAAATAAACTTTGAGTTCATTCGTTATAAAAAAAAATATTATTGTACGCATTAACGACTAAATCTAAATATTTTCTTTTTTTTTCAATAAATAACAATCAATATGATTTTTTTAAATAACAGTTGTTTGTAACTCTATAATACTCTTCTTTAAAATATATTTGGAAACTACAATAATTTATATTATTTTATTTAAGTTTTCATAAACAAGTATAAGTTAGTATTACTTACAACTCGGACATGTATGAAAATGTTTGGTGAACACTTTAGTACACTGAGTGTCGACAACTAAAAACTATTATTTACAGAGTAATTTAAATAAAAGAAATAAAAATAATTTTTTTTTAAATTAACACTTTTTCAGAATCTTTCACAGCTTTTTTAAAACTTTCTATATCGTGACAGTATTGTGTATTTTTTAAGTCCTCAGCACAAATAGTAAGGCCCTTTCGATAAATAATATTTATCTTTTTATAAACAGATCTCCAATTAGGAGGGATGTCTCCTCTGACTCTAAAATGTATTGTATCTATGTGCTCAATAATTCGATCAATAGATGTATCTGTTTTTTCACACGAGAAGCAAACAAACATCATTCCTACGTTAGTCAGTCTGGGATACAAAGCTCTTTTATGAGCTTTGACTATGTGTTCTCTACATAATTGTTCGCGGTTGTAAGGAGTGTTGCACACATCACATGTATACTGGGCGAAATGTTGACCGTAACTTTGTAGCAATGCTAATGTATTTGAATCCAAGCAATCTGCAAGTAATCTCTGACGTGTTGGACATGCACAGACAAATGTCTGAAGTTGATTGACAGCAGGAGCTCTGGTAAAAATCTCATTACAAATACCACAGCGATTGGGATCTATTAGGCTCCGGCATAAGGGCATCTTATCGCTATGAAAGCTTCTCTGATGCGCTGATAAATAGTGTACCCTACCCCGAAAAGAACAGTACATACATTCAACTTGTCGTGCTAACCGAAATAAAAATCGTACATTTGAATGAGTAGATGCAAAATGAGTTTTTAAATTTGTGAAATCTGTGCATTCAAGGTTGCAATTGCCGCATATTGGAGCAAGTTCAGGAAGATTAATTTCACAACATATTGGTAATTGTTCGTTGACTGATAAGCATGTGCTTTCATTTCTCAAAACAGGCATTATTTCTTGTGGGTTTGGAAAAGTTGCTGTTATGGATGGTATCAGAACGTTATTTCCAAAACTATTTTGTGGAACAATTAGCCCTGCATTGTTTGTTATCACTGTGTAGTTTGGAATATAACTTCGCCCAACGGATTCTCTTTGATATGGAGTTTGTTGAAGATTTCCAATTGTTATTGCTGAGATTGGTTGCACAGAAATAATTCCTGTTTGAGTCAAGTTATTTTGATTTTGCATAAGATTTTGTAAGTTCACACATTTAATCGAAGTACTTGGCGTTTCATCGTTTTCTTCTTCGAACTCGGTTTTAACAACAATTTCTTTCTTTATTTCAATAGGAATATCCTCGTTAGGTTTTATTTTTTTTGATATTGAGGCAGCTATGTCTTGAGTTTGAGACGGTCGCTTTTCTTTTATTAATCGGGTTTCGAAATTAAACGGAGCTATTGACGTGACTATCGCTCTGTATAAAAAAGGCGTAAGTATTTCGTACTTCAATCTAAATGAATTCTGCTTATGCTCTTTGACATGAATCTCTGCGTCTAGATGAGTTAAAATTATTGCATCACATATAACACATTTTGGACAAAGAGTTATTTTGTGTTCTTTTTTCAAATGTGGGACTATTTTCCTTTTCATAATTTTGGAACAACAAAAGCAAGTATCTGTTGTTGAAAAGGTCATTTTTTTCTCTGGAAAAACAATAGATAAGGAATTTTTATAGTTAATTTCATCTCTCCACATGCTTATTACTGGAACATCTCTGAAATTGTGAAATTTTTCTATGTGTTTAAGCATTCCGGCAGAACTATGATAAAAAAAACTGCATACGCAACAAATGTACAATTCCTGTTTATGCAGCATTTTATGGTCTTTTATATTTTCCCAACATGGGTTACTTTGAGTTATGGCACAGTGCGAGCACGTGTATTTGTCGGGAGCTACATGTGCATTCATATGAATATTTAATGCATTTTCGTCTGATCCTACATAAGGACATGATTTGCAAAGACATTTGTAGCGTGGAAGTCCATTCATGATATACTGAGGAACTTCAAGCTCCGCGAGACATGGAGCAGAAATTCCCGCCAGCCACTCTTTGTGTTGATTCTGTTGGAGCTTTGTTTTTAATTGCTGGCGCAAGGCGTCAGATAATTTCTGAAATAAAGGTAACCAATCAACTGGTCCAATTGAAACTATTTTTTCTTTGAAAATAGAAAACGACACATCACCAAATGTAACTTTTCTTTCGATTGTTGATCGAAATTCGGGATGAAAGGATGCAAAATGCTGAAATATCTTTTCTCTTGAACAAAAGCTCGTTACACAATGATAGCAGATATATTCATGACGACGGTGGCTCTCAAAATGAATTATTGCCAATTCAAGTGAGAATTGCTTCGAACAATAAGGACATGTTACTGTATTCGTGATTTTATGACGCGTTATGATATGTTTTTGCCAAAGTTCATAATGTAAAAATGAAGCGATACATTCAGGACAACGGTATAAGCTAGATGGAGGAGGGCCAGTGTTTTCGGTGAGAAGTTCGAGCAAAGGTCGTAGACGTTTTTCTTCTTCCATTGAAGTCACAGAAATGTTTGCTACGACAGGAGATGTAGATTTCGGCAATATCAATGCTACGTCTTCAGTTAGGATTTCAGCAGGATTTGGTTTGATAACTTTTGTAGGGGGAGCATCTTCGATTAATGTTGGGCCAACATCGTCTGTTGCAGTAGCAATAATGTCACACTCATCAATCAGAGCAGTATATATGTCGGATGGGGCAACAGCCAAACTTATATTGATCATATTAAGATTTTCTACAGCGTCCTGTTTGGGAAAAAATATAATGATTATGAATTGAAGGAGTTCTAAACAGACATTTAACTTACCACACATCCTATATTTTTAAGTTTCCTTTCTGCCACATAACCAATTTCATCTGGATGTTCTAACGCCAAATGAATTCGCATGTTCTCTTTATCATTTGACTCATTTTTACAATGCAGACATGCTAGCTCAGTAAAAGCAATAGGATCCAGTTTCCTGAAACTCGACGGATGTGTCTTTTGGATGTGAGACTTTAAAGATGAGATGGCATAAAAGCTTTCGGAACAATCTTAAAATTAAATAAAACATAAAGATATATTTTAGATTTTAAAGTAAATTATTTAAAATATAACTTGGAAAAAATTTAGTTGATAAATGCGATACGAAAAATATTTCGAAGATGTAAATTTAAAGTGATTAGGTGCAATGCATAATAATCTACGGATTCAAAGCAGGTCACATGAACCAAAGTTTTGAATTTTGAAAAAACCCCTTTACCCCTGTCCTGTAACTTAATCAATGGAGATAAACTACTTTTTTAAATGTCTAAGAAATGCAATTTTGAATAAAAAAAAAGGATTTTATGGAACGAAATATAGGAAAGCTGTTTTTTTTTCAGATCGTAATGAAAGGTATTAGCACTGAATAACTAATTATACAGGGTGTCCCAAAAGTAATGGCTCTAGGAATTTGGTAACTTGTTTATCCCAAATCCTTACGGTTTTCGTTTGAATGCAGTTTTGGTGAAATTTCAAAAATTCCTACGTTGGAACAGTATTTTGCTTCCTCCGCTTGTCACATGTAACCAAAACTGTTTCTATTTAAATTAATTATTTTAATAGTGGACTAACAAAAGCAAATTATTAGGGAACCTGGCCGACCAGCTCTGATTTTGATGTTTTTTTTTAACGTCGGTTATTAAAAATATAATATAAATATAAATATAAAAATACTTTAACCTCTATAGGTTAAAAATTGCCAATGTTGCAGTTTTGTTTTTTTTTTAAATAAAAATTAAATTTTTTTTGAAGAAAACCATTTTTTTGCTTTAATTTCATAAAAAGACTTTCTATGTAATTTAAGGAAAAAGAATATATGGGAGTGAGGGACAATCTTCCATCGTTTAAGCGATAAATGCAATTTTCTCCCAAGCTGACTTCAAAAAAAAAAATTAAAATATTTTGAATACAACGGCAACACTAACAATATTTAAATATACATTTTTAAAAAGCGAGAAGCTTATTGCTATCATTACATAAATTGTATTCACTAAATTTAATGAAGAGTTTTTGAAAAAATGGTCCTCAAACGCAGAATTTTGAAAAAAAAACCTTAACAAAAAAATTTGAAGTTGAATTCGGAAAAGAAAAAGGTAATATAATTGCAGTTTTGAAATTAAAAAATTACTTCAATTTCATTGGAATTTTTTTTAACCTAATTTTTGTATTAAAATAATTGATTTTCTCTAAGACTTTGACAAACAACACCTTAAAACTTTCGCTATTTAACCTTTTACAATAAGGGCTGTTAAATGATAAAATAATAATAATACTGAACTTTGAAAAAAATGAGTTAATTTTTTTTCAAAAACTTCAGTAAAAAAAGTTCTTCGAAAGTGAAATACTTTTTAATTTTTTTTTCATAAACTGTTATACCTATATATTTATATTTCCTTTAATGAATTCAAATGAAAATTAATGTGGCCAAACATTTTTTTTTAAATAAATGCATATTGTGTTACGAAAAAATTTTAAAAACGACATGTCACCAAAAGTAATACGTTTTGTTATTTTAAGTTTTAACGGAAAAATAATGCGATTAATTTTTTCATTAATTGCAATTTTCGTTGCCATGTACATACTGCTTAAACCCCATGATTTACAGATGTGTCCGTCCATATACAAAAATGACAAAAACTAAGCTTTCCAACGATGTATATCTCATTCGTGGACTGTAGGTGGACCAATTTGCCCATTATCCTCTTAATGTTTATGGCCTAAAAATGTAGCTTCTTAGACTATACATATTGTTTTTGTTTTCCAAAAAAAAATTCCACTAATCATAGTAAACGTACTAAAAGTATCAAACATGCAAAACATACGAAATGAACGAACATACGAAACGTGCGAAAGTAACGAAATATACGAAACATGCGAAAGTAACGAGTAACAATATTATTGATGCAGGTACTCATTTTGTCGTTACTTTTACAGCCCTATATATTATGTATTATGTAGCCCGAGGTAATGTTCGTTGTACAGCCTCGTTGTCGGAAGCGAGTGTCTTGCAAATCGCCTCTACTGCAAGGCTTGTACATATCATAAGCACAATTTAAAAGCCTTTGCAAAAATACACCCAAAATCTGCTGCTGGTTTGGTCCAAAAGTCAAATTCTTGTGTTACTTTGTAAATTAAAAAAAAAAGCGCACTTATCAATCGATACAACACTTACATAAGTAAATAAAAAAATCTGCAATATATCGACTACAGGTCATTTCAATTTTTAAATTGAATTAAATTTCACAAAGTCCACTAAATTTAAACAAAAAAAAAAATGAAAATTATTCTTTTTTTCTCTTTATTTATCTGCAATATCGCTTGAAAAAAATATTAAATCCATTGATTTGATTCAAGTGCTAATAGCTAGACTACCGATTTTGAGTTCCTAACAAATATCGAGTCCTAACTAATAAAGTTTTCAATTGGCAATCCGGAAGAAAAAAAAATTTTCGGAGGTCATTAACCCGTGCCTCTAGGGTCATACTTTCCCCATACAAATTTGTATGGGAAATTTTTAACTCATAGGTACATAAATTTTTTTTTCTCTCGAGTTAAATCATATTTTTTTTTAATGTTTGATAATTCTGGTTGGAAAACAGTTACTTTAAAAGATCACATTCAAAATTTCCCGTTAAAAAATTTTTTTATATTTTATTTCGGTTTTTGAAATTATTAGCTGTTTTCGTAGTTTTTGCTTTCACCTATCACTCAATTTTAAATTCAGTTTTATTGGTTTTTAATTCTTTTCAAATATTGCATTCAAAAATTTGTGAATAAATCAAAAATGTCAATTTTTTGAAATTTTTGCCGTTTTTATAATAAATAAATATTATTAAATACTTTAACCTTTCTTGTTTGCAACTTTTTTGATGTAGTTTTTTAGGTGAATAATTTTTAAACAAAATTCATTAAAATAATATTGTAAACATATCTTTTGTAGTTCGAGAAAAATAAATTCAAACGTATAAAAACTTTAACCTTTCTTGTTTGCAACTTTTTTGATGTAGTTTTTTAGGTGAATAATTTTTAAACAAAATTCATTAAAATAATATTGTAAACATATCTTTTGTAGTTCGAGAAAAATAAATTCAAACGTATAAAAACGGCAAAAATTTCCAAAAAAAATTTCAAAAATTTAAATTTTTGATTTATTCACAAATTTTTGAATGCAATATTTGAAAAGAATTAAAAACCAATAAAACTGCATTTAAAGTTGTTTAAATGTTTTAAATGTTTGTTTGGAAATCAATTTGCTGCATACTAACCCATATATGGTTTATGTTTCCAAAAATTTATATATATGTAAAAAAATAAAAATTTGTATGTAATACCTTTTTTCAACCCCTAATAAAGCTAAAAAATTGTAAAAAAAAAATTTATATTACTTCGATCATAATTCATGCAGTAGAGGTTTAAAAGTTATGGTAGAGGAACCAAATTTTGCATTAAGGTTCTCATATCCATTATCAAGAATCATTAGGTCCGTTCCGCACTCAGTTTGCAACTGCCGAATTTAGTAATATTTGGTTATTTTTGGTCAGAGTCTATTCCCAACTTCAAAAATTGTGTAGAAGAGAGCGCTCACGAGAGAGTAAAAAATTTCCCCACCCTGACAAATTTAGCCCAAAGAATTTCTTCCGGCAGAAATATGAGTTCTGTCAAATGAAAAGTTGACGTATGTCAAACAAATAAATAAAGAAGAAAACAAATAAAATTGTAGTGATTTTTAAATTGAATCGCGTTTACGTGTTTTTTGCATTAAAAAAGTGTTAATGTTTATCGAATTAAGTATAAAATATGAAATTGTGTTGAATAATGGTGTTCAACTTGTTCCAGACTTTTTGGCAGTCTTTCGTAGTTTTATTTCCTACTGAGAGAATTCTCTCCCAACTCTCATTAATTTGATAGACTGCCGAATTTAGTGCACAAAAAGTTGTTTTCCCGCTCCAGGGCACTCTGATTCATGTCAATCAATTGTCAAAAAAAACGAGAGTTTCTCGGGTTTTATTTTACATCGAACACCTCAGAGGTTTATGTCGAATTCCTTTCAATTTTTTGAATCGCCTCAAAAAAATCGAATTTTTGGTGTTAAAAAGGAACATGAAAACAGACCGAATTCTTTTTCCGATTGTATGTGTGTCATTTGACAACAATTTTTACACGAACGTCAAGCTGAAACCAAAACAATTTCTGCAAAATAAAACACGAGATTCCTTTGATCAATAATTTTGTTTATTTTCTTCGGTAATATAGATTTATTTTAATCAGAATCAAAGGGAAATTGGAGTTATTATTAAGATCTGAGTGAAGATGAAGTAGAAGGTTATTATTTTGGTCGTATGCTGTGGTTTTACAGAGAAACAATTTTCTGACGACAATTACGAGAAGAAAAGTCACAGTAATTTGACTTTTTCACAAGAACTATGCCAGGAAAAAATATATTTTGATCGCACATTGTTTTTTTTTATTTATTTCATATTTTTCCGCAATAAAAATACGATATTCAAATAAAATTTACTCTTTATTTGAAGTTGGTGTTCTCAAATCAACAAACAACACGAAGAAAACTTTCAGCTTGACGTTTGAGAAATGTCAAATGTTACAAGTGTGTGTGCAAATCCGTGTAAATCTCTCAAAAAAGAGGGATTAAAAAAAATTCGAATTCTGCTTCGTTTGAGGCGAATTATTTTTCTATGGAACATGATTTTCAGAAAAAATTCGCTTTGAGATCGCCGAAAATTCGGTTTTTCAATTGAAAGGAATTCGACATTAGTTTCATCAGCTGATTTCTGTTTTGACATTTTTTTCTTTATTTATTGTCGTTTTCTTTCACTCTATTAAGGAGTACTCTAAATTTTTACTCCTTTTTCTGGAGTGAAAGAACATAATGGGAGTAATTTTTTTTTTGTAATTGTGTGTATGACAAGCCAAAAATGGATAATTTCCATGAAAAAAATAGTGATAACAGGCCTAAGGAAAAATTTTATGAATTGAAAAAAAAAAAAATTTAATATTAATAACATATGAAGCATAATAATCGTTCGTTGATAAGTCTGCTTCTACACAAAGACGCAAGGTGCAGAAATTATCTTTAAATTTCCTTTTGATTTTCGGTTCGGTGCGTCCCGCGAAAAAATACGTAGTATTTTTTTGAAGACGCAAATTTGACAGCTATTTTCTTTGGTTATATTTTGTTCTTGTTTTCGTATGATGACTTCTACAGGAAGACGTAGACGCACAAGATGCACATAAGAACAAGGGAGAGAAAAAGATCGATTTCTCCTTTGCTCTTATGTGCATCTTGTGCGTCTACGTCTTCGTGTAGAAGCAGACTATGTATTTTAATTCTAAAAAAAAAAAACACCAGAATGTACAAAAAACAAACAACAAACAGTGGGGTCTATGTGCAACGAAAACTTTTGAATAAATTAAAAACGTTACTATACACGCAAATGATACACAACCGACGAGGAAGACTGCGCAACCGACGAAATGGGTAAATTCACAAACGTCAAATTTTTTGGTAGTGATTACGCATCACTGCTTTTTTGCGATGCTGATCGTTGCTCAGCTGATGACGATGCGATGCTGATCGACAAAAAGTTTTACGTTTAAAAACAATTTTTGCTTAAGCCTGGTACGCTGCTCGCGCTAAATTTTAGATCCCATACAAATTATCGAAAATTTTTAGCCGAGATAAAATGGATCCCATACAAGTTATCGATAACTTGTATGGGAATTTTATCTTAGCTAAAATTGCAGCGTACCAGGCTTTAATGATGGAAATATACTAATAAAAACTCTTTGTTATAATTAAAATCTGGAGCCTCACATTTTATCTCCTCCAGAACATTCCTCCACAATACTGACTTCGATTTTCTGCCTCCAATAAATTCACCTTCATATATTAATTTGCTTTCTATTAGTTGTTTAATTTGTGTGCTGGTAAAATATTCCCTAAATTTCTTCAAATTTATTCATTTATAAACAATTTAGAATTTGATTAAATACTTTTCATTGTCCTTTTCCTTCATTTTTACTCCAAATCGCTTCGGCATCACCAAGTTATCAAGAAAATTCTTGATGCTTTTTTGTTTGATATTTGCGCATCAGTTTATCCAAATTTGCAATAACGAACGATTGACTTTTAAGTGATGCTATTTCTTTGTGTTTATGAACGTGCTACAGGAATGATCGCAAATCATCTCTGCAGTGATGCGTTTGTGAATTTACACAATAAAATAAAACAGAACAGCAAAAAAAGAACAAGATCAAAGAGAAACGTCAAAAAGATTCACAAATTTTTTTACCGGAGACTCACGGTAGAAAATCTTCCTTCCCTTTTTTTCGAACTTTATTTCTCTCTTCCTCTTATGTGCGTCTCGCGCTTTTCGTCTTCGTGTAGAAGCGCACTTAGTTTTACTTTTGGTATATTTTTCATTACGCTTCTGATCGGGGTTTTCAGCCTAATTGACACACACCTTTAGTTTGATAATTGTAAAATAAAAATATCCCATCAACGCAGAAAAAAAATGGGATTTTTTTGCTATATGGCACAGGATTTTTTTTGTTATTGATGAAGAACACTGGCTGAAAATTTTTTTTATTCGGTTTTCAATTTCATTTTGGAAAAAGTGAAGAATTAACGAAAAAAATGGAAGAAATATATCTGGCGGAATATAATACAATAGAAAATATATTCATAATGGTTGTTTTTGTTAATAACAACAGAGTTTGAAAAAAAAAACTTTTCGCATTTTCCACTTTTCAAACAAAATTTTAAAATGTCAAACTTCAAATTCATAAGTGTGTGTGCAAATCGGTGTAAATCTGACTAAAAATGTGGAGTAAATCCGGGGTATTCCGTAGTACTAAAATTACTCCGGAGTAATTTTTTTTTTACACTTTTGTGGCTTCAAAGAACACAAAACCTTCAAAAGTGCAAAAATAAGTACTAAAAGGGTACTCTCACTGGAGTGAAAGAAAACGACATAAAATTACTCCGGAGTAATTTTTTTTTACACTTTTGTGGCGTCAAAGAACACGAAACCTTCCAAAGTGCAAAAATAAGTACTAAAAGGGTACTCTCATTGGAGTGAAAGAGAACGACATAATTTTCTTGTTTCTGTATTTGTTTGCATATTCTATAACTAAGGTCAAAAATCTAAAAAAATCTCATGTCCGCAAGTCCTAGTTTTCCAGGTTAAACTAAGTTAGGTGCAGATTAAAAAAAAATAATAAGAAAACTTTAGATTTTTATATGTATACCAACATAAACGACATAATTTAAAGGTATTTTTAACACTTATTATAACAAAACTCACAAGCAAGTCAACATGCACCTTATTCATGTTGATCTGACACAAATATTTGAGATTAAAAAAAAAATAAGAAAAATTTAGATTTTTATATGTATACCAACATAAACGACATGATTTAAAGGTATTTTTAACACTTATTCCAACAAAACTCACAAGCAAGTCAACCTGTTGACTTTGTTGAAAATTAGACCAATCAGAGCCTCTGAAAATTTAGATCTTATGGCGTTTTTAATTGGCAATCCGGAATTGTTCTTCGATTCGGAATCCCAATTGAACAGTTTTTTTTTTTATTCCGAAGAATCTGAAGTTTGGTGTGAATGTATTAGGTCCGTTCCACACTCAGTTTGCAACTGCCGAATTCAGTAATATTTTGTTATTTTTGGTCAGAGTCTGTTCCCAACTTCAAAAATTGTGTAGAAGAGAGCGCCCACGAGAGAGTAAAAAATTTCCCCACCCTGACAAATGTAGCCCAAAGAATTTCTTCCGGCAGAAATATGAGTTCTGTCAAATGAAAAGTTGACGTATATCAAACAAATAAATAAAGAAGAAAACAAATAAAATTGTAGTGATTTTTAAATTGAATCGCGTTTACGTGTTTTTTGCATTAAAAAAGTGTTAACGTTTATCGAATTAAGTATAAAATATGATATTGTGTTGTATAATGGTGTTCAACTTGTTCCAGACTTTTTGGCAGTTTTTCGTAGTTTTATTTCCTACTGAGAGAATTCTCTCCCAACTCTCATTAATTTGACAGACTGCCTAATTTAGTGCACAAAAAGTCTGGAACAGACCTATTGTTTGAGTTTAACATGTTTCACATATATGTGTATTCGCGCCAAATTTCATTTGTATTTGTGCTGTAAACATTTTGTACTGCTGATGCTGACAACTGACATTTATGTCGAATTCCTTTCAATTTTTTGAATCGCCTCAAAAAAAAAAAATCGAATTTTTGGTGTTAAAAAGGAACATGAAAACAGACCGAATTCTTTTTGCGATTGTATGTGTGTCATTTGACAACAATTTTTACACGAACGTCAAGCTGAAACCAAAACAATTTCTGCAAAATAAAACCAGAGATTCCTTTGATCAATAATTTTGTTTATTTTCTTCGGTAATATAG